>NC_090021.1:293142303-293269803 GCF_037176765.1 Anolis sagrei
TCTGTCCCCCCCCCCCCACTCCCTCCCAGAGAAACAATGTATAATAATATGTCAGTAAAGATTGAGCAATTTTGAGTAGTGATGGGTGAAAAGGACATTATGTTCTTTTTTTCTTGTCATGGTCGGTATTTTTCTGTCAGTTGGCAAAGGCTGCACTCAGCAAGAAGAAGCTAAAGACCTGCACTGAGAGATGCGAGGGTGACAGCTAACCTGACAGGTCAGAAGATGACTGCAGAATTAGCCTTACTTTAATTCTCACTAAAATTCACAGCTTCTGACGAGGAAATGGGAAAAAAGAAATTTCCTTACACATTTTCTTTTCATTTCGTGGGCAGATTATACATATTCTGCTTCCATTAACAAGATGGAGATTGTGCTTTATGCAGCTCTATATTTAAGGGCAAAAGACCAAGAAGATGACAAGAATGACCCCTCTCTTGTCTTATGATCAGTGCCAGTTTGACATGACACTAATTAGACTGCCTTAATCTAAACCCAGTTAGTTCTGCATGCTTGCCGCAAAACCACTGCAAAACCTGAACATAAATTGCCTTGGGCCTTTGTCTCCTCTCTCTTTTCTTTGCACACACACACATACATTTGATCTTTCATAATCCAATCACAATATTCTTAATGTATGGCTGCTAGAAAATCTTAATTTTATTCTTCTAAAATTTAGATACTCAAATATGTACATTTGGCCAAAATTATTGTTTCCCTCTTCCCTTAAAAAACGTTGCAGGTGCCTGTCTTTCAGGGAACACATATAACAACTGAAACCATGTTTAAAATGCCATGAACTCAAAATCTATTTTAAATGGACACTCATTAAACACAAATGTTACCATAAAATAATATGTATGGCCATGGCATGAGATCATCATAAACAAAGAAAAAAGTCATAATGGGCATTTCAAAAATATTCCATATTCCATCCACCAAACATTATTTAACAGAGAGCAGGTGTATGTAAGTCTGCTGATATGAACAAAATTAAGAATACCTACCACAAGAATGGATTGCTACCAGAAGAGGAAATCCCAAAACAATTAAAATTAAGAAGGAAAAAAGCATTAGTTGTAGTAGATTCTTTCACTCATTGGTAATTCTGATTGTTTCTGGTATCAGAAATTCCCACTGATGTCACCAAGAAACAGCATTCTATCAATGCAGAAGAGATGGAAATTAGCCATTTCACCAGCTCAGTTGTAACTTCATATCCATCAGGTCCTTTCTCTCCCTGAATGCTTTATCCATCAGGTCTATTCCAGCTGGTCATTTATAACTACTATCTGGTTTTATGAATTGCTGGGTAAAATAGCTTTTTTCTTCTTTCTTCCCCATTTGTTTTTCCTTCTGTTTTTCTTTTTGATTGTAACCCTCTAGGCGCAGTTTTATTTTTACTGATGAAATGTGTACCATGTTGAGAGCCTTTTCAATGGAAGAATAGTCTAGTAAAACTTCAAATAAATTCTGTTAGTGCTGATTCACACAGCTTTTTAGTCTTTCATCTACACTGCAAAATTAATGCAGTAGGACACCACTATTTACTATAGTGCAATGATATGGAATCACGGGAGCTAGGTCTTTAGTCTTCTCTGATGGTGCTTTACCAAATTGGTTCTTCACCAAATAAAGGCTCTCATAATTCCATAGCATTGAGTCATGCATTAATTTGGTTGTGCAAATGCACTTTAAATTATGTCTCTGTGTTGTCTTGTAATCAAAATCTGAAACTGCTTTAGCTGAATACATGTTGAACACACCCCCAAAATCCTCTTAACTGCTAAATCCAGCCAAATTTCTCAAAGTGACTGAAATCAAGTTTAAATCTCCTCATTTAGGCTGAGCCCACTGTGAACATAAAAAGCAGATAGTTTTAGCAGTGATGCTGTTTTCACTCTACAAGATTACTTGGTTGAGAGAACATCTAAAGCTAGTCCCCTATAAACAGGTAGCAGAAGTATATACAGGTAGCAGTTATTGCCTGGAGCCTGCAGAATTGTACGCAAAACTGGATCTATTGTTTTCTATGATACAGAACAGAAAGTGCAAATCAGTCCATAGGAAGCAGAAACCCAGGACTATGCCCATCCATTGACATCCATTCACAATTTATTCTTTTTCATTATTAAAATATTACATGTCCATTTAAAAAGCAAGTTTGCAGAGCTTGAAAAACTTACTTATTGGAACTACGACTGCTCGAATTCCAAGCCTTCCTGAGTCCCCTTTTGGGGGTTGAGAAGGATGGGATATAAATATGAGGATGGATAAATAAATAAATAAATAAATAAATAAATAAATAAGCCATAAGGATTATGAGAAATGCAATCACAAAAAAGGATTTCCACCATTAATAGCCACTGTCAACCATTTGTAGTCACCTGGAATATTTTCAGTTCAATGCAGTCTTCTTGGCTGGGTGTCAGATAACACAAAGGGGGACTGAATAAGAAACACACCCACTCATTCATCAAAATAAACATCATGTCATGTACCTTCAGCTTCTCTACCATAGGGTTTTCTAGGCAATAGCTATTTAGAGGAGCTTGCCATTGCCTTCTTTTGAGGCTGAGAGAATGTGACTTGTTCAAATGTAACCAGTCAATTTCCATGACTGGGTGATTATTCAAACTCCTGTTTCCAAGAGTCCTTATCCAACATTCAGAGCTCTATGCCACATTGTTTTGCATGCGAAAATAAATAAATCAATGCAATAAGGTGGTTCACATAAAGCCCATAGTTGAGAATGAATTTTGTTGAAGGATGATGCTTCTTGGGTTTCTCTCTAGTCTTTCACTTCCTGGCATACAACATACTATTATTTATTTTGTTTTACAATTTGCATTTTTCCTACATGGGCAAAATATCCCTTAACATGGGAAACTAGAAGAAAAATGAGACTGAGCCTACAAATAAATCAATAAAGGGAAAGTATCCAAACATGATGAAAAGGGCATCTTAGCATCAACCATCCTTATACTTTTCTGGGCCTTGACAACTTCTCTCTCTTTGTTTTTAATAGCATTAGCGAAACAGTTGTCTCTCATTCATACCTGAGGCCAGGAAATTGAGTTGTCCTCTGTTGAGTCCTACCCATCTTTACATTTCTATTCCAGAAGAATTTAGGAATTAGACAAGTTTATGACAACACACAATCAACCAGGGCTAGGAGGGGGGAGACAATTTAATTTAGTTCACATTTTGATGTGAAATTTCATCATTTGCGATTGCTAAACCAGAATATGATCCAAAACAATTATGCTTAAGTATTTGCACTTTTCTGAATTTTCTGTGCATAATACAGTTTTACACATTCCTATTTAAAGTTAAGGCAAATGCATGAGCTTAAAGCTTTATCTGATTGTAACTAGATGATGACACCATTGATTCTACTGCTACCTTGCCAACTTCCCCTATTTTGTGCTTGGAAGATAAGGAAAGAAGCTGCATGCATTTTTGAAAACTTTCAGCTCTAATTCTTATCTACCATCCCAAAATCCCATCAAAAATCTCAGGGTTAAGTGTTTCAAACCTTAGTTTCCAGGGACAAATGAGAAGACTATATGCAGTTTCCACTTACAAAGAAAAATGGTATGAATCTTGTGAGCTAGCCTACCAGGTTACCATACAGGTGCGCCAATTATAAACAAAAGCAATTCAATAGTTTTACAAGGAGGACTAGGCTTTGGTTAAAGAACAAACTGGGAAATGTAAACATGTTGTCTCTTTTTCACTTAGACAATAATTTATAACAGTTTTGGAATTATGTTAATTCCATGATTCCTATTTAACTCAAGTATTTTAGTTTTAAAATAAATTTCATTAATTTTTCACTTTTTATTAGAAAATTTCCACTTTCATTGATAACCTAATTTATTACAACTAGTTACTTCCCATTGCTTAACTTAATATTCCCACATCTTCTCTCTGTATCATTTCCCCCATAACTGTGTTCTGGCCACAATTCAAATACCCTGTGTAGAATAACCAATGGTTGAGGAAGGTTTCTACTACATTCTAATTATTGCTTTTAAAATTGGGCACCTGCAATCCCCACTTTAAAAAAAATTGTCTGGCACCATCATATGGAGTTTGGTGATCTCATTCCCCCCTTTTTAAATAGGAAGAATAAGTTTACCATCTGCCATTTGCCACTGTGTCAGCCCATTGAAAGTATGTTCTCCAACATGTCCTTCATAGAAATACTGAAAGGCATTTAAAAGTGTTGGTTGAATGCTAAATAGTTGTTGGAACTGATGCTTTACAACTTGATACATAAATTGACTAGTGGCTTAGGGCTTCTGGTTTATAACTTTATTTCCCAGGTCATAAATACTCTAAAAAGCAGAAGCTCTTGTCTGATCTTAGACATTAAGCAGGGCCAGACCTGGTTAGTATTGGATGGGAGACAACTAATGAAGTTGCTTTTGGTGATATTTCAGAGGGGAAAAAACCTGGCAAAATCACCTCTGAGTATTCCTTGCCCAAGAGTTTCTTAGGAAAGGAATACTCAGAGGTGATTTTGACAGGTCTTTTCGCTGGTCAACCTGAAGATGCATACATATACATTTCATGCTATATGGTGTAGTTAGCCATTGTACTTATGGTCTCCCTATATCAGTCTGATAGTATGGATTGGTCCTTAGAATTCAAGTAGAAACCAGAATTGTATGTAGTCTGTGAATTGCTTGAGAAGTTGAGATGCAAACAAGTATAAACTGGGAAGCAAAGAGGAATAGCTGGGTTGCTTTCTTGAGCCCTCATTTGTCCTCTGAACACTGCTTCCACCCCCCACCCCCCACCCCTTATCACTATGTCTTCGAAAACCATGCATGGATAGCTAATGACTAATGCCATACTCCTCCTTTCTCTCCCCCCCCCCCCCTGTCCTTTCTTTGTCTTCATTTATATTATCTTCCTCTTCCTCCTTATGAGCAAAAATATTCTAAAATGCAAGGAATTAAAATCAGATAGAAGACAGACATGAGCAGCCGTGGGCATATATTTTAAATACATGTTTGAATTAGACTGTGCAAATGGAGAACAAAGAGACAAAATACATTGTGCAAACTAAACAGGCACTGTATAAATTGAAACAAAACAAACCATGCCTTGGAACTTATTACAAGGTCCTAAATTCTTCATTACACCACTGACAGTTAGCTTGCAGAATTCTAGAAATGCACCCTGCAGTTTTCACTAATTGGTGGGAAAAGAAGGTTCTGTGTCAAAGGCAACTAATTGTTTGATGGGGAAAAGCAAGCTTTCACATTTGTATATACTGCATCACTATATCACATTATCCTTTCCATTCAGGATTTATAGGTAGGTGTTATATTGTGCCACACTTAATTGTAATTGAGTTTTTAGGATGTGGTGCCCATATACATCTTGTTTACTCTTGTACAAGGTGGCACTAAGAAACGGAAAGCCTTCTAAATGAGACTGTTGAGCATTTAACCAAAGAATTGCATCTTGCATAGAAAGCATACATAAAAGTGTATATTATGCAGATTTGTGAAACCTGTGTCTCCAAGAAGACACTATTTTGACCATAATGCATTCTGTCATGTGAGATAAAATGCAGAGAACATTTACATTTCTCCCACTCACTGAGCTTCTACCACACGGCTTGCGTTTTTCTCACATCAATAGACATCTTTTTAAACATTATATTGTGTCTGTCTCTCTTGAAGGCAAATAATATTCAATAAATACAATTATTTATAATAAATAATGTTAGATTTACAGACATGCTTTGATAAAATGTACAGGGTTTCAGGACTGATTTCTCTAAAACAAATAAATTTAACAAGACATGCACACAAGCTCAAAACGTATTAATAGATTATAGATGATGCACAATAACATAATGACCCAAAAGACCATTTGCACAGTTGTTCACTGTGCTTAACGTACTGCCAATTCAGACAATTATTCAGCAGAACCTGGGCCCATTGGCCACACCAAGCAAATCATATGGCTGGAATTGCATCTTGACTGGGTTATCAAACCATCTGCTTTTATAGAGCTTCTTTATAGCAAGGGGTAAGCAAGCATCAAAGAGAAATGTGTGTTTAGCAAAGACATCACAGAGCATTAAACATTTGTGCAGATTATAAACTACATGGTACACTTAACTCTGACTTATGGCAACCTTTTCATAGCGTTTTCTCGGCAAGACGAACTCAGACAAAGATTTGCCATTGCCATCCTCAATGGCTCAAAGTGGGTGATTTGCCCAAGGTCACTCGATGGTTTTCCAAGTCTGAGCTGGGCTTCCAATTCTGGTCTACCTGCTATAACATTCAAAACTCTATACCAGTGGTTCTCAACCTGTGGGTTCCCAGATGTTTTGGTCTTCAACTCCCAGAAATCCTAACAGCTGGTAAACTGGCTGGGATTTCTGGAAGTTGTAGGCCCAAACACTTGGGGACCCACAGGTTGAGAGCTACTGCTCTATCCCATGCTCTCTTTTTGAATTGACATACTAATTCCCAAATGATTTAACCTTTAGCTATTAATTCAAAATTATGCTTTGCCCCACCACTGGCCAATTAAGTTGGGTCTAATGAGAATTGCAGTTTTATCATATATGTGTCTTTGGATGCACCGGGGGTGGGGGGGGTGGGGGAGGAGGTTTCCTACTATCAGTCTAAAGATTATGTCCCCTACTTGAACTATGCAACTTTGAAAAAAACTGTTCTTTTTAATTGTAACTTGTAATGTTTTTTTTAAAAAAGATGGCATCTTATCCCATTTGAACCACAAGTGTAGTATAGAAGAAAGCAAAGGCAAACCACCTCTGAGTATTTCTTACCTAAGAAAACCCTGTGACATTCATGGGCTTGCCATAAATTGTCAGATGACTTGAATTACAATAATGTGACCTGAGTAAACCACCTCCTAACCTTCATGGTTGAGCAGACTGCTCCAATCCTAACCCAGTATGATGTTTATTCCAGCACACTTAACACAATAGAATTTAACTGCTCATTCTGATCCAGTGATCTGTTATGGATGCAAAAATATGAATGCAAAGGTTCACACTTCCATTGACTTCAGCATCACTATGCGAAGAGCAGCTTCCTGTCAAAGACACTTAAAGACATATTTGGTCTTAATAGAATGGCAACTGTGATTTAACAACTGGATGGATAGAAGTCCCCCCCCCCCCCTATATTATACTGTATTTGGAGGGGGGGCTTTAACAATTGTCTTAGCATGATGTCCTTAAATAGTAGATCAGTTAATTTATTTATCATGTCAGGGGCAGACCAAACAGTTACATTGCATTTTTAACAAACAAACAAACAAAACACAAAGTTTGCAAGCTTGGTAGTTGATTAAACGTCCTTTGATCAGTAGCTGGCCACTTGGAGTGCCTCTAGTGTTGCTGCAAGAAGGTCCTCCATTGTGCATGTGGCAGGGCTCAGGTTGCATTGCAGCAGGTGGTCTGTAGTTTGCTCTTCTCCACACCCGTATGTCATAGATTCCACTTTGTAGTCCCATTTCTTAAGGTTGGCTCTGCATCTCATGGTGGCAGAGTACAGTCTGTTCAGTGCCTTCCAAGTCGCCCAGTTTTCTGTGTGCCCAGGGTGGAGTCTCTCATTTGGTATCAGCCATTGGTTGAGGTTCTGGGTTTCAGCCTGCCACTTTTGGATTCTTGCTTGCTGAGGTGTTCCAGCGAATGTCTCTGTAGATCTTAGAAAACTGTTTCTTGATTTAAGTCATTGAAATGCTGGCTGATATCCAAACAGGGGATGAGCTGGAGATGTCACTGCCTTGGTCCTTTCACTATTGGTTGCTATTTCCTGGCGGATGTCAGGTGGTGCAATACCTGCTAAGCAGTGTAATTTCTCCAGTGGTGTAGAGCGCAGACACCCCATGATAATGCGGCATGTTTCATTAACAGCCACATCTACTGTTTTAGCATGGTGAGATGTGTTCCACACTGGGCATGCATGCTCAGCAGCAGAGTAGCATAGCGCAAGGGCAGAGGTCTTCACTGTGTCTGGTTGTGATCTCCAGATTGTGCCAGTCAGCTTTCGTATGATATTATTTCTAGTGCCCACTTTTTGCTTGATATTCAGGCAGTGCTTCTTGTGGGTCAGGACACGGTCCAGAGTGACTCCCAGATATTTGGGTGCGCTGCAATTCTCCAGTGGGATTCCTTCCCAGGTAATCCTCAGAGCTCGGGTTGCTTGTCTGTTCTTGAGGTGAAAAGCACATGTCTGTGTTTTACATGGATTAGGGATCAGCTGGTTTTCCCTGTAATAGGCAGTAAGAGCACCTAGAGCTTCGGAGAGCTTCTGTTCAACCATCTCAAAGCTCCCTGCTTGAGCAGTAATGGCACGATCATCTGCATAGATGAAACTCTCTGTCCCTTCTGGCAGTGGCTGGTCATTTGTGTAAATGTTGAACATGGATGGAGCAAGCACGCCCCCCTGGGGCAGGCTGTTCTTCTGGTTCTGCCATCTGCTTCTCTGGCCCTGGAACTCAACAAAAAAGCTCCTGTGTTGTAGCAGGTTTCCTATGAGGCGGGTGAAGTGGTAGTCCTTTGTGATATTATACATTTTTCTCAGGAAGAGGCAGTGGTTGACAGTATCATAAGCTACTGACAGGTCTATGAAGACAGCTCCTGTGATCTGCTGCCTTTCGAAACCATCTTCTATGTGCTGAGTCAGGTTCAGCACTTGCGATGTGCAGCTTTTGCCTTTCCTGAAGCCAGCTTGCTGTGGAATCAGACATGGGTCTATTTTTTCCCATAATTCTATGCAAAATAAGTCTCTCCAGAACTTTGTAAAGGTGGCACAATAGGGAGATTGGTCTATAGCTTTTTGGATCATTACGGTATTTGCCTGGTTTCAAGATGGCTATGACTCTTGCTTTCCTCCAGATTTTGGGGATCTGACAGGATGCAGTGCAGTTGCTCATCAGCTCCAGCAGTCAGCACCTTGCTTTTGGACCAAAGTTCTTGATTTGTTTCATCCGTAGATTATCCAGGCCAGCTGCTTTGCCATTTTTACATTTATTGAGAGCCATGTCCAATTCAGTAGAAGTAAAAGTAGGTCAGTTGGAAGTTAGTAAGAACAGGAAATAAGAGTTACAGTAAACACTTTGACATCCTTTTGATGAAGATGAGAGTTCTGGAACTGCTACTCTAAGGCCCCTTCTACATAGCTGAATGTAATCCCACATTTTCTGCTTTGAACTGGAATATCTGTCAGTGTGAACTCAGATAACCTAGTTCAAAGCAGATATTGTGGGATTTTCTGCCTTGATATCCTGGGTTATATGGCTGTGTGGAAGGGCCCTAAGCCATGTGATTCAGGAGGTGAAGATGTCAGGGAACTTGTCCTCACTTAAGTATTGCACCTTGAGGGTGAGGGCTCCTTGTGTCTGTCTTCCTATGTCCAAACAGGGAGCAAACTAGTTTTGGGGAAGCCCTCAAGTTACAGGTGGTTTGCCCAGGGGGAGGGTTGAGGAGAAATTCATGGAGTCAGTTGATCCCACACTAGGTTGTTCCCCAACAATGCCCATTTCCAGGTTCAACTCAGTTTGAATAAGTTCTAGATTAGATAAAGTGGGCTCTGTGTCTGATTTGTTATTCCATAGCTGGGCAGCAAAATACATATTCTGCTTTAATAAAATAATTACAATAATTCAGGAAAAAGACGAGTATGAGCTGGATAGGATCAATTAGTAGATCTTTGAATGATTATAAATTAGCAAGGATGTTAGAGGAAAGATGGAGTGAGAAGAAGTAACAAAAAACAGCTTTTTCTACAGAAAAACTGAGCTATATTCAGTTTTTCAGTTTAGAATTCTTTGATTTTCGGTATATGTCTTTTCCACCTTATTCTGGTTGGTGGATTCTTGGGTGCTATTTTGAGAAATTATCTTAGCACTGTAATACAATAAGAATGTCAGTGAGCACAGAAAGTGGTATCTTTAGCAATTTGCTAGGTCATCCAGGCAATTCTATGGTATACTTCTGCCACAGTGTATTATAGAATTGCAATGGAGGATCTAGAAACTCCTAAAGAGGATACATCTCTAGGAATCTATAGATTCTCCAATATAATTCTATGGTATGCTGGAACGAAAAATGGGAGTAATACAATGTCATTCAGTCATATCTATAGTTTCATATAATTTTAGTCTGACCAGAATATATCCCTCACAGATATGGAGGTATTACTGTATTTTTCATCCTGTTGCATACACATATTACCTACTCACATTTCAGGGTACTAGGTATTGGTATGCATATTTCAAAGTAGTAAGTTTAGTTTTTAAAGAGCACTACAGAAGAGAACCATTCTTAAAATTAATGATTGCAAATATTCCCAGAAAGGACATAGTCAATTTTAAATACCAGTTTATACAAAATATATGTTTTATGAGGATCTTTTATTGTTCTGACACTGAGAAAAACAGTGTGCCACTTTTTGTTGCCTTCTAAATGGCTAAAACATTTAAATGAATTGAAGACCTTATATGCTAACATATCAGCCCAGATATAATTTGGAGACAATGAATAATATATTTTAGACAAAGCAAAGGCAGCTATAGAATTAAACTAAAATAGAAAAATTACACCCACAAGGCATTTAAATTTAGAAGTTGAATAAGTTATCCACACATTAAAAGGTTCATATATTTCAAAGAAAGCGTTTTAAAGAACGCTTTAAAAAACAACCTAGGAAACCAACAAAAACTAGTATAACCTTAGACAAGATCAAAACTTATTAAAAGAATTTTCTTGTGACTGCACAATTGCATGGCATTCTTCTTTGACATGATTATTTTAAAATAATTTTTCACTTAATATACTTGGCCTAGAACTTACTGTGCCAAAAATATACTGTAGAATTGAATGTATAAAGTTTTAGTGGCAATGGTACTGAAATCCATAATGACTTTCCCAAATAGTAATACTCAGGTGTATTATAAATGGGGCACCATTTTCCCCCAGCCTGGAAAGTTAAACAAATTTCTGCATATGTGTGGTTAGCACTTTGTAGGCACATGCACAATATTTAATATTTCATATTAATACCATTACTGTAATAATATTTAACCTTTGCCCTTGAAGAAATGATAATTCCTGTAAAAAATAATACTACCAAAACTGCAAAACCAGCTATTTTTTAGGCATATATTCATGTTCTTTAATTATTAACACTTTGCTATCAGTGAATCTCTCATTAATTATGGTGAACTATATGCCCAGAGAGTGCCTGTGTAGTATAGTGGTTTGAGTGTTGGACTATGACTGTGGGTAGCAAGGTCTGAATCTCTGTTTGGCCATGAAAACAAACTGGATGACTTTGGGGAAAGCACAACCCTTGCTCCTCGGCCTCATAGGAAGGGCAGAGACAAAGTTTCTTAAAAGCTAATATTGCTGAGAAAACCTTGTCAGCATAAGTTGGAAACTATTTGGAGGCATACAACAGCAGTCACAATATCAACAACAATAACAAGAATTTCAGATCACATCATCCGCCAATGTGTTTTTCAGGTGTTCACCAAAAGAAATAATAGTTGCAGCAGTATTGCAGGAAGGATTACATATACTGGCTTCATCCCCATGCACTCTTTGCACATTTGGAGTTATAGTATAATTATAATACTGAAAGAATAGAGCCTGGCCACATGGGGACACTTTTCCATGCAGCAGTAGTCCTAAAGAAATTACCTATTTATCATTTCCTTTCTTTATTGTTTGTTATCAACAATAGTTTACATATATAGAAGGGAATCTGACCTTGGAAACATTACTGTTTTGTACTACAATGCTAGGACTGGTAATCCAGAAGTAACTTCCCCAAATTCTGCCAGGAACAGTACTTAGCACAACTAAGTTTTTACAGAGGCCTAGGACATTATCACACATGTCTCATAAAACATCTTCTGCCACTGGAACAGCTACAGACTTTAATTTAATTTTTTATGCTTTATGTCTAAATGTTCTTTTATGATTATGTTTTAATTGGGTTAGGTTAATTTATAGTTATATGTTATTGTCTTGCTATTATATTTTGGTTTTCACATGGAAGTATGACATTGACAATTAAGTTATTCTATCTATTTAACAGGAGAAATTCACATTACAGGCTTGGTACAGGCAAAGATCATGGCAGTTCGCTTTTTTATTTATTTCTTTTTAAAGAAAGTGGACTTGGCAATTAGACGGAGAAAGAGTTAGGCTTTTTGCTTTGTCACTGAGAATGGCAACCCACAATGGATAACATGGATACTCTGAAGTCTTCTGCAAACTCCAGAATATTCCTCAACATTGTCTAATGTGGTGCAAAGTCAGACTAGGAGCAGAAAATGCAGGATACTCACCAAAAGTCACTATGCATTGTGTCGACAGCCAGAGCTGGATTCGAAACCACACATAGAAAGGTCAAGAAAAGGGGCTCTGGTAATAGCACAGAAGAAAAATTGCATAATTCAAACCCATCAATATCTAAAATCATCGCCCCTTTAAATAGGCTAATATTGCAAAGTATGCGTATATTCTAAGCCTATTCTCCACCATGAAGAGGACACAGTCCCTAATGCTATACACAAAAATGAATTGTGAGGGTAACTGTGTTGTACTTCATCAGAAGCATTAAGAGTATATTCTCTACTATACTTGAGAATAGCAAATTAATTTAGAGGCATTAGGCCACATAGTATGATGACTGGTTTGGGCCTCCTGTTTGCCAATGTTTGCCACCTGAGATGCCACCTACGAGCACGGCTCTTTCATTTGGGGGCTGCAGGGCAGGTGAAACCAAGCAACAGTTTTCAATTGGCAATACAGTGATATAGAATATTATTGGTTTATATTACAATGTAGGAAACCAAATGAGTTTTTCCAGAAGTTCATCAAAATGATAACAAATATCTAAATCTAGCTCAAATTAATTCACCCACTGCTACAGGTTTTTAATAATAATATTCATCAACATCATCATCATTATTTGTATCCTGCCCCCTCTCCCAAAAGGAACTCAAGGCAGCTTACAACAAAAATACAATATATATAGTAATAATAGCAACCAAAACAACACAGAACAACAAATTGTAATATATTTTTTGCTTTGAACCAGCGTTCCCAAAATGCTGTGTTAGCACTGATGACAGACATGCAAAATTCAGTACATATATTTAGGGGCAGATTGCAGATTATAAATTTAATTAATAATATTTTAAATCTATTTGCATATATCACTTTCACAGCCTCATAGTTCAGGAGAACAGGATGTCACTGAATCATTTTCAAGGGCAATTATTCTGGGAAAACTAAACATGTTTCCATCAACATTTTTGAATAAATCAGTATAATTTGTAAACCACTTTTCTAAGCATACTTTTGGGTATTATATTTTATCAAAGATTTCACAAATCTCTTACCTTTTGCCTACCTCAATTATTGTCCACCCAGCTTAATATTTCCATATTCCTTCATGGAGACCATGATTAGACAAATGTGACCATCAAGAGTTAGTGACCTGTAATTTTCTTAATGCTTTACTTTTGCTATACTAGCCAAGGCTACTGGGATTTGTAGTCTAACATCTGAAAAGCCTCATTTTTGTTGTAACTACAAATGGAAATACATACTTCATGTGAAGCTCAAAGTGCCACAGAGTCTAACATTGGAATATAGTGTTTGGCCTATGACTGTAATATAAGGTTTATCTAAATATGTATATGTGCATATAGCTATAAAGTGCTTGAAGTGGTTTTAAAAAATCAGAATGTGTTATCCTTTTTTACCTTCCAAAATGTTAACTACTATAATTTGATACTATTTTAAAATTAGAGCTCTGTGATTTTGAATTAACTGAAACCAGCCATTTGTAGAAAGCACTTAAGACTCTTCATTGGCTTTTCTGAATCTCTTTTTTCACAATTGCAAATTCCTGGTCAAACAAATTAAATTACTGCAGCAATATGTAACTCATTTTATGCAGATTAAGGTATTAATGTTCTGAATCATATCCATGAAAATCAGCAGAGTTCTCCCCTACCCCCATCTTCCTGGTAGCTTTCTGCCATCAGTGGTTCTATAACTGAAAAACCTGAAACCTGATTTCTGAAAAACTGATTAGAATACATAAACTGTACAACTTTGAAATGTAAAAGAAATAATCAGAATGCTATTTTTCAACATTGTACATTTTTTTTCCAGAGGCTTAATAATCACCTTGGTCTGGACACAATAATACATGACACCAGTTACTTCCATTAGGAGACACAATTATCATATTTTCCTCCTGACTGATGGAAATGGGATTACTATTGAGGTGTGCTTTTAAGTATTTATCATCTTTATTATTGTTTTTTAAACTATTTTATATTGTTTTTAAGCAAGGACTCCGAGGATTGTATAACTCATGAACCACATGCAATATATCAAGAGTGCCAATGTGCCCCTTCAAAACTTTCCAATCATCAAGTATATTTTGGATCCTAAATGTAGAATTGCATTCTCAAAAGTCTCCAGAGAGCACAATTCTCCAGTGCAGAATTTCAATATACATATTTTAAAATCTTAACAACCATAAAACAGAGAGGACAGAAGACTAGTTTGCTCTCATGCTTACTTCCACTTAGTCATTTTCCCATGAAAATGGCATATGTCATACTGATCCAGAAGTAAGATTTCTGCCCCCACACAATAAATGTTTCTTAATCCTTTACTTTTGCTATACTAGCCAATATATTGGGATTTGTAGTCTAACATCTGAAAAGCCTCATTCCTGTTGTATTTATTTTTCCACAGGATAATTCCTTTGTGACACTTCGGGGGCATTTGTGCAAAATTTTCTGTGTGATGTTCTCCCGAATAGAGTTTTTCTGAACTCTGGAGAGATCTCGTTTCCAAGTTGGAAATAAATAATTATGAATATCCTTTTCATCCCTTTCCTGGTGCAAATGGAGGTTGCATCTATCCATCAACATTTTTATAGGTTTCCTTAGCTGCATACACCCTTATAGTGTAGCTGATGTATCAGGCAGTATGGTCTGCTAATAAAACAACTAAAACATTGATCTGGTGAACTATTATGTTTGCTCATAGCCATTGTTTGAGCAACCCATTGAGTAATGTCCCAGAGCCCCCTTCCAGTCCTCTATTTTGATATGAATTTTCACCCAAAACAATGCCAAAACACCTGAAAACTGATAAAAACATCTTCACACTCACATTGCAAACCCTCCTCCTCACAAAAACCTTCACCCTCCATACTATATATTGGTCAAAATGGCAAGTAGATGTACCATTGTGGGGTTACAGGGAGAATTAGACCCCATCTCTTGTGCCCATTCATGTTGTAAATCCTTAGACTACTCCCTTGCTCTCCTAGGCCAGCCTTGGAAGTAATAATTTATAATGTATTCTTAAATGCATGTGTGTATTCATTTTTTTAAATTTAATGCTTTTTACAGGGTTTTTATAATGTGACTTAATTGTTTTTAATTTTGTTTTAATTTTGTTTATATGCATTGTGGCATCAAATTGTGCCAGTATAAGCTGCCTTGAGTCACCTTCAGGCTGAGAAAGGTGCCATAGAAATGCAGTAAATAAATAAATATTGAAATCTTCAATTTTACAGTGCATCTAAAAGTAAGGCACCTATAGCCTATAACCTATCAAAGATTTTTTTGTGAAATGGCTACAAAATGAATGCCTTCATATATATATATATATATATATATATATATATATATAATATGCACACATACATACACATCAGACAAAGGGAGAGTATAGTCAGCCTGAGATTTACACCTGATTTGTGTTATAGTAATCTTTGAAATTAAGAAGTGTATCCTTGCATTTCATTAAATTCCAGCTAATGAGATAACTGTCTTTTCCAAGGAGGGAGTGATGAAGTACTCATGCCATAAAGCATAAATTAATGCTGCAAGGTTAAACACTGGAACTAACTCATGTTTCAACAAAAGCCCCTACCAGCAGTTAAATTAACTGACATAAATACCATAAAATCTGTCTTTATTTTAGTCTCAGATGATGCTTCTTTTTACACCCCTGCTTTCAGTTTGTATAACTCATTTTTGCACATTATTGCATGCACCATTTGCCATTTAAAAATCAGCTACAACCAGGGGGAAAAATTGTTGAATAAAGTATTCAGGGGAGGGGACCAATGGGTTTAAGGGATACTTCTGTCAATACTCCACAATGCTAGGAAGCTTTTTTTAAAAAAAATGCAACAGTAGTCAACCATGGTTCAAAGAAAAGGATAATTATGAAAAAGCCAGATCCAAGAAGTCTACTTTTTTCAGGGATTTTGATCGGCATCTTGGAAAAAATGATAAAGAAAACCTGTGGTGATAATAGGTTTGATATATATATTCTAGCAAAAATTATATCACATTAATGAGGTGGCTTAAAGGGCTCATGCATTTTGTAGGAGGCATTTCAATGTATTAGTATAATTAGCAGTGATGAGAAAACTGTTTGGAACTGAATTACCTCTCATGAGTTCATTTGAGCTATATGAAATTATACCATGCAAGAAGGAAAATTATGGAGCCATCCAGAGAGAGTTCATGCCTGATTTGATCATAGCCACTAATTGGATGATCATTTTCCTAAAGCTTTTCAAATGGCTGACAGCTTTCTGCCTCTCATTTTTTTAATGGACTGGGTCTTTATTTCGTGTTCTAAGCAACCAAACATACGCTTGTGTGCGATTTTGGTATTTCTACAGAGACCTACAGGTGTAATTGTCACAATCTGAGCAACCTTTGTCCCTTAATTAGCTGCTTTTGGGGAACCCCTAATGAGAGTTGCTGTTCTTGTTAACAATCTTAGAGGATACCTGATGGGTAAAACTCTCCAAAGTCTGAGGCATGTCAGCAGACACCATATGACAGCAATTTAATGAAGTTAAAAACCGCCCTGATTCCAATTGCTGGAATAGCATCTGTGTTGTACAGCTTTTGATTCCTGTTAGTCTATTTTTTCCCCTTGAAAATACATATACACACACTCACGCACGAGCTGAGTATTCCGTTGAAGGATAACAGAAAGGTGAAGGATACAGGAAGGAGAGCTTATTAATGGAAATATTTTACGAGCTCTATTTCTGAGCTCCTAATATCCAATACTGCAAAGGGAATTGAAACTCTGGTAGCCTTCCTTAGATAATTTACTTTAAATGGGAGCATTATAAATAAAACCTGGGACTTGGGTGGTTAGGCATATGGATCATTTTCTGTTTTCCTGCTATGTATGTGCATCTTTGTGTGTATAACCATTGCAATATTTTCAATTTTAGATTTTTGGTGGAGGTTTTTTTCTCCTTTGATAAAAAAATAGAAGTTATTTTCTTTCCTTCATCATAGGCATATTGCAACCAGATTTGGGGTTGCTATCTTCCTGAGTAGAAATCATGATTATCTAAAAATACGTAGTACTTTCATGGAAAAGGGTTTGACCCAGAGAGCCTTGGAGGAAAATTACTACAGAAAACTAAGTGCTACCCAATTTTATCCCCCTGAAGAAAAAGATGCATCATTAAAGCAAAGAGGGGTTTCTTGGTTACAACATCCATTTCTGTTAAAGACACTGTGCAGAGTTGAAAAGATTTAAGGAAACACTCATATGAACTTCTGAAATTTGTTCATTTTTTCTACAACAGTGGTCAGCAATTAAACACAATCCTCTACATTGCCAACATTGAAGTAAATCCCACTAAATTCAGAAAGATGTTATCCAAGCTTATGTTAGAATGCACTTTGTGTAAGCTTGTGTTAGAGAGTACTCTTTATTTGATAAGAGAGATAAATGTGGGCTTGTGAAATTATTATCATAACAGTAAGATGTATATGGGTTTTCAATTGGTGATATGGGTGCAAGGATAAACCACATTTCACAGTCCAGTGTATTCTTTTCCCCCCTTTATCGGTCTTCTTCAATTTTGCATCTTCTATTACCACAACCCATATTCCCCATCACACTCCCAGCCATAAGAGAAAGCAACACGTAAATAGCTAGTGATGGAATCCTGCATCATGCTGCTTTGAAATTGAATGAGATATATCAACTGGATTCACAAGAGCTGTAGTCCAAAATATCTAGAGCATATCAGTTTAAGACAACTGGAATGGACAGATATCTTTGGGAAATCAATTAATGGAAAGAAACTCTACACATGTATAAAGTCTATTGCTAGAGATAGCCAAGAGAGATATGTTGTGAATGTGTCACCAAAATTAAATGTGGTGCATCACTTGTTGTTGACTGACCACCACCACCCCTCTCCAACACACACACACACTTTCTTTTCTGTCCCAGGAAGACAGGAGAACAGCAGTTTAATCAAGCTTTGGTTTGACACATGATCCATTTCATACAGGAATCTAGAGGACATAACATATTTTACCATCTTTCCCAAAAATGGACTATCAGACAGTAGGCAATAATGATCAATTATGAAGAGGGGCAGGGAAGGTTTTTCAACAGAGGTCCTATAAACATGTTTTGACATGTTTGAACCCTGCCTTACTGTTAGGAGGCGTTGACCACTTCCTTCACCCATTTAACCAATTCTCTGTGTCTCCTTTAATGAACCAAGTATGGCAAGGATCTGGAGACATGTGGTGGCTCTCATTTCTCCAAGAATCCTATCCATATCTTCAGGCTGTACAAACTAATTACTATTGGATAACCAGATTATATTCTCTGAGACTGCATCAGCTATGGCACCTAGAGACCTCATCATATGTGCTGCTGTTATTGCCATAGATTGTGGTAAATCCAGCAGTACCTGTGGGTGGGGCATGGAGAACACGTTACCCCACAGCCAACATCACCTAACTTACCCCAAGCCCCATCCCACAGGGGGAAGTGTCTGTTGCCCAATTTCCCCCATTGATCCCAATGCAGCACGCGAAGCCTCCTCTGTTGCCGTGTTGGCAGTATATGCTGGTTTCTCTTCAGTTTTACGATGAAGCCCCATTGGAAGTAGATGTGCACAATGGGATGGGAGCCAATGGGCCCCATCACAAAACTGAAGAGGAACCACCTTATGCTGTCTATTTTTAACCCATCTGATGAGATAGTAGGTCTAAAAAAACTGAGCAATTTTATCAGTGCAGTGCCATACACATTCTTCACACTGGGGTGTTGAGTGCTCTGCATTATGCTGTTCAAGAGGACTGTAGTTTCCAGCCATTGCTTTGCCCGCCATTCAGACTTGCCACATGTGTGTATAGAGAGTATCTTTATCACTGTACTTTGAATTACTAGAAGCTACTCTGAACTAGTAGAGCAATTGTCATACTCAATAATGTATGCATGCCACAATCAATACAGTTGTAAGTAGATCTGAGAACAAAGGATGCAATGAAACTACCCAAGAGGGCAACAGATGTAAAAGAACTGCTGGATACTTTTGGTTATCTGTTTGAAACACAAGATAGAAGACTGCCAACTGGGAATATAACACATTCTGTGACAGGGCCACATGTCACTGGCAATAAGATATCAATAATACTCATCCAGGTAACTTCCAAGTGCATTTTATCAGTATAATGTAATAGCATTGCCCATGATAAAAGATTATGTTCTTCTTAAATTGTGACCTCATACTCGATATAGTAAATCTCAAATGTCCTGTATTAATTAATCAGGTAAATTGTATTATAACAGAAGGCTTTTCAGGGCTCAACAGCACATAGTTTAATTGCAATATAGCTCCTCATGCCTCAAATTCACTCCAACTAAGTAAATTTCTAGCTGGTTTCTTCTAGACTGAAAACATACTGAGCCTGCTGAAAAAAATACTTTCAATAAAGTCAATAGTAAGAACTGATGCCCTTCAGTCCTCTTAGTATGTGAAGACTGGCATGATAAGAATTCCAGATAGTTCGGAAGAATGAACTTAAATAGGATAAGTCTTGTGGATGGTTAAGCATAACCTAGCTAAAGAAAGAGTAGGCAGAAAGCTGATATGGATGAACTGATAGATCCTGGGTGATATAAAATATATTGACAAAGGTTTCTGATTTCCCTATTGATCAACAGAAACTCCCTTCACACTTACTTAGGATATTGAAATGAAGACAGTTGAGCATGATCACTGGGAATGTGTAAGTTCTGTTCATATTAATGTTGGCTCATGTCTTGTGGCCTACTAAGATAATTTTTCAATATATTGCAGTCAAGTCAGGCATCACCTACCCTAGGTGTCTGCATCTGGTTAAAACAGACATTCTTCAGTTTGTGAAGGTACTGAAATCAAACAAGGTGGGGCTTTAAAAGTATTGGTGACGTCCCATCAATTTCAATGGCATTTAATGTGAATGCAAGTGTTCAGAACAAAGACCACATGAAACTATTCAGCAGATTTTTTTTCTGAAACCTTCATAGAAAAACAGAAGAGCACAGCTCTTTTATTCTTAACTTTTTAAAAAGCTGATAGTTTAGTTTATGGGCCAGGTCTACCCAAGCTGGCACATAAACTAAATTCAATGCAAAGGTGTATTCAGCACAGTAACTTCGGGTGAGTATCTCTTTTTCACTTTAAACTGGTTTTGCTTTTGGTAGATGAGGGACACTTCAGAGTTATGATACTCTGAAGTATCCTCAGGTTTCAGAGCAGCCTGGACAGTTGGAATCCTCTGAATCAGCCTGATCTGCTGTCCAAACAGACATCACATCATCACTCTTTCCCTGCACTAATCAGCTCATGTTACTTCTATCATTGCCACTCCTAGCCAGCCATAAAGTACTGCCTGAGTTCCTGGCTGCCACAGTCCCCTCTGCTGATGTTAGAATGAGATCAACCCCCAATCCTTCTCACTGGTTATACAATCACCCTATTCTGACATCACAGACATAGCCACAGTGGCCAGGTATTTTGATAGAGCTCCATGGCTAGCTAGGAGCAGCAGCAACACAGAGGAGATGACAGCCCAGTGGAGCTGATTTGGCCCCAGGTCATCTGGACAACTGCCCTGGATGCAGCACATTCTGAACGAGATTTTTGTTTGAAGGGATCACCTCCAGGTGGGAAATGATGGGGCTATTGACCTAAACCTAGATCATATTTGGACTTTTGGATAAAACAAGATTCTTTGCTGCCTAAGATGAGGCTATTGCACTAGCACTACAGAAAACTAAGTGCCCTTTCACACATCCATATAACCCAAAATATCAAGGTAGGAAATCCCACAATATCTGCTTTGAACTGGGTTATCTGAGCCCACATTGCCATATATTCTAGTCCAAAGCAGAAAATGTGATTTTTTTTCAGCTGTGTGGAAGGGGCCCCAGTTGCACCATCCAAACTAGCACTTAAATCTTATACCAGTCATGTGATAGCACCCCCAAACAGCACCATGATAAAGCAGATTATCCTAGGGTGTGCAGGGCAGGGTGCTTGGAACATATAACTATATCCTGGCACAGAGTACTACAGCTGTTGTTCCATTCAAACACAATTGCTGTACTCAGACCACCTCCTCCAAAAGGTCAGGTAGGCCAAGTACTTTAATCATCATGCTGAAGTTTTCTAACCTCTCTCTCCATAAATAGATATCTCTCTTAATTTAAACTATTTTGCTTTTATTTAAGATGGGATTAAAGGTAAGACATACTAAGATTTTTTTATTTTATTTTTTTGCAGATATTCCTTAGTTACACCTAAGATCATGCTTTCCATATTCCAGTTAAATATTAAATACTAGGACTATTTAAAGCTGCTGGGGAAAGGAATTAAAAGTATAATAGAAGCTGCAGCTTTTCCTTAAAGACTTAAATATATAGAGTATAGATAAATGTATCTCCATCAATAAATAATGTTACAGGATGAGGCTTAGGTGTCTGCTGATTACTATGTGTGTCTCCTACTTTGTCCTTCATTTATGGAATTTAATAATATGGTAAGTCACATTCTGTAAGACATTTCCTGTAAACTGCAAATTATTGTCCATATATTTGGTTCTTTGTTAGTAACTAGTTGATTTATCATTCTTAATCAGTTCAGGAGCACTGCTAGATTGTAATGTTCATATATGTTTGTCTCTTTGGTGATAGCTTAGTCATGAGTGCTGCAAAGCAGGGTCAACACCCATGTCATAAAGAATAAAATATATCACATTCCAGAGCTTATTCTAAATGTTATCTTATACATTTTGGGTAGAAGGTTGTTGGGCACAATATCAACAAAGTGATCAGACTGAGCATGAAAATCAGGTTACATTTCCTCCTTTGATGATGTTATATTCATTGCTCTGTCACACTCTTATATATTCAGCATGGGATCACAAAAGTGAATTCATACTGGCAAGTCAAGTAATGATGATGCATTCATAATCTGTGCCTGACATTGTTGTTCTGAATCTGTGCTCAGCTAGGTGATCTTGTTACTTTAGTATAAGATTAAATTATTCTGTACTCATCTGCTCTGAAGGTTGTGGAATGCTCATATTTATATTTCATATTAAGAGGACACTCAAGGAGATTCTATCTAGAAATCTACATCAACTTTTCTTGTATATTCAACAGCTTTTTTCTGAATACATTGTACATGTTATACAAAAAACAGGCCAACATGCTGGAAAAAACCCCCTCTGTGTTCCAAAAGAACAAGTGGGATGGGGAGAAAGATGTAGCAACTGGTAATCAAATATATGGATAATTTTCTCTGTGTCCCATTGAAAAATTGAAAGACATAGGGCTCAGAATATGATGTGATACCCACTTACCTGGCAATAAGTACTATTGAACTTGTTATTTCTAATTAGACATGCATAAAATTACAATTTAAATAAAATAAAAGTGTGAGAAAGGAAGTTATAAGCAAAAAGGAAAAAAAACAGAAGAAGATGGGCATCAATATAAATTTAATATTTTTGTTTAGTTGATTTGTTCACACAATTCTTGGAATATTCCAGCAGTGTATGTAAAGGTCACTACAAATAAAGGCTGGCATCCTATTAATCTGTTATGGTGTCGTACATTAGTGGTGACCCCTCGGCTGTGGAATTCCCTCCTCAGTGAAATTAGATCAGCCCCCTCCCTCCTAACCTTCAGAAAAAAAGTGAACAATAATTCTCAGTGCAATAAGTAACTATGAAATCATACAATTTGATGACTGGAATGGCTCCTGGAACATGCCCATAATAATGATGATGATGATAATAATAATAATAATAATAACAACAACAACAACAACAATAACAACTTTATTTATACCCCGCCACCATCTCCCCAAGGGGACTCAGGGCAGCTTACATGAGATCAAGCCCAACAATACAATACATCAGTATAAACCAACACAGAAATAAAATAAAACAAAAAATATAGTATAAAACCATTATAAATAACATATCAGCAATAAAACACTACATTTAATTCTAATATATTAAAAATGTAAAACACTGGCTGTGACAGCAGTGAAACGAGTCTGGACAAGGGTTTTAGAGGGTAGGGTAGGGTTGATTGCCCCAGCAGGTTGAATAAAGTGCTTCAGAGGACATTTTGCAGAGAATTGGTCAGATCAGGGAATTATTAATCTTTCATTCAGGGAAGGCACATTGGAATAACAAAGTTTCAAGCTCCTCCTAAACACTGCCAATGAGGGGGCTTGCCTAATATCCTTAGGGAGCGAGTTCCAGAGTCAGGGGGCACCACAGAAAAGGCCCTCTCCCTCGTCCCCACAAGTCGCACCTGCAAAGAGGGTGGGAGCGAGAGAAGGACGATAGAAGAGATGGTGTGGATTCAAGAATGGAAATGCGGTCACGTAGGTAGGCATGTCCCAAACCGTTTACGGCTTTGTAGGTAAGAACCTGCACCTTTAATTGGGACCAGAAAATAAACGGCAGCCAGTGAAGCTCCTTGAACAGGGGAGTTGACCGCTCCCTGTAATTTGCTCCAGTTAGTAGTCTGGCTGCCACCTGCTGGACCAATTAAAATTTCCTGGCCATCTTCAAGGGCAGCCCCACGAAGAGTGCACTGCAATAATCCAATCTGGAGGTAACTAAGTCGTAGACCACCACGGCCAGATCCGACTTCATGAGCTGGTGCACAAGCTTCAATTGTGCGAAGGCCCTCCCAGCTACCATCGATGCCTGTGCTTCAAGCATCAATGATGAGTCCAGGAGGACACCCAAGCTGCGGACCTGTGACTTCAGGGGGAGTGCAACCCCATCTAGCACAGATTGCCACCCTATACCCCGATCCGGTTTATGATCAACCTGGAGGACCTCTGTCTTGTCAGATTGATCCTCAGCCTATTCATCCTCATCCAGACTGTCACAGCGGCCAGGCACTCGTCCAGTACCCAAGGGGCTTCCTTGGAATTAGGTGGAAAGGAGTAGTAGAGTTGGCATTATCTGCGTAGAGATGGCACCAAACTCCAAAACTCCGGATGACCTCTCCCAGTGGTTTCATGTAGATGTTAAAGAGCATGGGGGACAGAATGGAACCCTAACCCTAACCTATAGGTCAAAGGCCAGAGGTCCAAGCAGGTGTCCCCCAGCTTCATGCCCTTGGATTGCATGATTTTAGGGTATATTTGGGTATATTTGGTTATATATATATATATATTTGTGTATGTGTGTGTGTGTACATTGCTATTATTTATTTATTTGTTTGTTTGTTTATTATTTACTGCATTGATATCCCGCCCTTCGCACATAGGATAAAACAAACAAACATATATATATATATATATATATATATATATATTCGTGTGTGTGTGTATATATGTTTGTTTTATCCTATGTATGTATATATGGTATTGAATTGTGCCCTTTTTGTGTGCCATCTTGAGTCCCCCTCTGAGTGGGAAGGGCGGGATATCAATGCAGTAAATAATAAACAAACAAATAAATAAATAAATAATACCAATGTAAATTCCAATCCAGGGTACCCTATTATATGCTCACACAAGGCTTTCCTGGGATTGTTCTTGCTTTTCTAACCAAATCTTCAGACTTCAGTATTTCCTATAACTTGGAGGAGTTAAACAGGCTTCTTGCATTTTAACAAAAAAAGACAGCAATTCTACAAAGTTCAGAGACAATGAAAAAGTTTTATTTCCTCAGTGTCACTTATTATTTACCATATTTTTATCCCGCCCTTCTCAACCCCAAAGGAGACTCCGAGTTTTGAGGTAGGAATACCACTGAACCTTGATTCTGTAGATTAGCATCACTTGGCATAACCCCTTTCTAAAATCAGGATTTTTTCTAATTCAAGTATTGTTTATGAACAACAGAGTTGGCAACTACTCTTAAAGAGATGAAAAGATCAGAAAATATTTTTGAGTTAAATTTATGCAGTAAAATCAATGTTCATATATTATCATTTGGCCATTCCACATTTAACAGTTTGCAGAAGTTATAGCTCTATCATTTATTAAACTATGAATGCATAAATTTTGACTCCAATATATTACATGATAATGCCTATAAACAGTTTTTAAATAGCATTTTTCTTGCTTATTATTCTCATCTCAATGGTAGGAATATTTTGGAGGTAAATGATGTAAAAATATCCAGATGGTATTTCTGTTCTCTTGTGTCAAATAAAGTGGGAGTCAGTTCACAAAAGCTCGTGTCAAATAAAACGTGTTAGCTTTTAAAGGGACCAAATAGTCTTCATGGATTTTGCTCTTAAAATAGATAGTTCCTTGAAATGAAGATGAATGCATATTGGGGTTCTTTTAACTATGTGCAGAAGAGTAGCATTTTCCAATCATTCCAAACTTTGAAAGCTGAAATGAAACAAAAACCAGCATTGTAGTTCTGTCAGACTGTTCTGTTTCCAAATACACTTGTAACTGCATCTGACTTTCAGGAAGTGTTTATGAATCATTGTGCCTCATCATTTCTTTCCTTGAAAATATTGGTTTTGTGCCACCCTAGTGGGTTTCTTTTAAGATTTAAGGAAAATTCTGGATCTATCAGCAGAAATTTATGTTTATGAAAAAAATATACAGTGTAGATAAGTTATCAAAATGTGATAAATACATATTCAGAACTATGTAGGTGTCTTCACTTTGAAAGATAATATTGCATTAAAAGTATTTCATATGTTTAGCGATGGTCACTGAGTGTTTGTAGTTTGCTCAAGTGAGCATATTTATAAAAACAGTTTGTAACAGCTAGAGCTCCAATACAACCGCCTAAAATCAAGGACTATTAAGTCATGTTCTTTTTGTGACATAGTTTAAAGAACCACTGGCATAGCTACTTTAGCATTGTTCCTTCCACTGAAGTGAACAGAATCATGTGTGCGTACAGTCAGCCCTCTATATTGTCAAAGGTTTTCATGGCCAGAATTACTGGAGTGCTGTGTGGTTTCCAGACTGTATGGCCATGTTCTTGCAGCATTTTCTCCTGATGTTTCAGTGACATCTGTGGCTGGCATCTTCAGAGGATCTGATGGTAGTCAAACAAGTGGAGTATACATACCACTGGAAGGTCTAGGGTGGGAGGAAAGAACCATTGACTGCTAAACTAGTGTGAAGAGTGTAATTAGCCTTGGCTCCCTTTGAATTGTTTGTTGCATGGAGGCATCCTTTGTCTGAATAAGTCCTTGCGTACTTACTGTATGGAGACTTCCTGTGTCTGATTCTTGTGTTTTTCAATACAAGTAGCCAAATTTTGTTCATTTTATTTATCTATTTATGCTATTTCTATCTAACCTTTCTCAAAGTGACTCAAGGTGGCTTACAACTGGCAGCCATTCATTTTCAGTCTGCCCTTTATTACCATGGATTCTGCATCTAAAAAGAACTTCCTGACACTAAGAGCCATTCAGCAGTGGGACTCTCTGCCCCAGAGTGAGGTGGAGGCTTTTAAACAGAGGTTGGATGGCCATCTGTCAAGGGGGCTTTGAATGCAATTTTCCTACTTCTTGGCAGGGGTTGGACTGGATGGCCCATGAGGTCTTTTACAACTCTATGATTCTATGATTCTATGAATTCAACCATCCAGGGCTTGGAAATATTGCCCTCCAAAAATCCAAAAAGCAAACCTTAATTTTGCCATTTTATGTAGGGGGTGTTTTTTTGTTTTTGTTTTTTACTATGCTGTTGTGTATAAAGGGACACTTGATATTAATGTATACCCCGAACTCCTACTAGTAGTTGGCAACCTAGTCCAAAATCCAATCCTGTGATTTGCTGGATATTCTCAAATTACCTTTGTAAAGGCAATATATTTATATTGACTTTATCTAAAAGGAAAAAATACCCTTTCCCCTCCATTATAATGATCTTTCAAAGGAGATTCAGCATTACTTCAGAGAAATTGAGTGAGGTTTTTCATTTTTACTATCAATTTTATTTTTTCTTACTGATGTTCATAAAGGAATTCGGTGGCGCAGTGGGTTAAACCCCTGTGCCGGCAGAACTGAAGACCGACAGGTCGCAGGTTCGAATCCGGGGAGTGCAAGGATGATCTCCCTCTATCAGTTCCAGCTCCTCATGCTGGGACATGAGAGAAGCCTCCCACAAGGATGATAAAACATCAGAACATCTGGGCATCCCCTGGGCAATGTCCTTGCAGACAGCCAATTCTCTCACACCAGAAGCGACTTGCAGTTTCTCAAGTCACTCCTGACATGACAAAAAAAAAAACAACTTTCTGGGATATTAACAGGATTTGATGTGAATTTTTTTCTTTAAAAATCTTCATTTGCTGAAATTTGATTGTTAAAATTTGAGCTTTAGAACCCAGAAAAGGAGACTTATGGAACCCAGTAGATTCCGGAATGCTCTGAGGGATCTGGAGCCTGCCAGCGACTCGATCGATGTGCAGGTGGACACATGGAACATCAGGCTATCCAATGCACTCGACAAGATCGCCCCTAGACACCCTCTAAGACCCCGCAGAAATCAGTCTCCTTGGTTCACCGAGGAACTTCGACTGATGAAGCGGGAAAAGAGACGACTGGAGGGCGTGTGGCGAGAACTCCGTGACGGAGCATCGAGATCAGCTTATGAGGCATTTAGGGAGTCCTACGAGCATGCTATCATCGAGGCAAAGCGAGTATATTATGCTTCTTTGATAGCGTCTGCTAGCTCACGCCCAGCAAAATTGTTCAAAATAATTCGATCTCTAACGACGGTTCCTACCGTCCCAAAAAGTGGTGATCAGGCCCCTTCAGCCGAGGTTTTTCAGAGCTACTTTGCAGACAAGATCTCGCTACTTCTCCGGGACCTCCCCGCTACAACTGATACAGTGAGAGAACATGAGACTCCATGGCCACTTGCTGTGCCCATCCTCGACCGGTTCATCCCACTGGACGCAGGGGCTGTTGATAGGCTCATAGCTGCAGCCAGACCGACCACTTGCTCCCTCAATTCGTGTCCCTCTTGGCTGGTGAAATCCTGCTTGGAGGGATTACGCGACCCTCTGTTGAAGATTATAAACAGCTCCCTTGAGCAAGGAGTTTTTCCAGAGGGTTTAAAAGAGGCAGTGGTCTCTCCCCTGCTGAAGAAACCAGACTTAGATTGTTCGGTTCCCTCCAGTTACTGCCCAGTTTCGAATCTCTCGTTCATGGGCAAGGTGATTGAGAGGGCAGCAGCGGAGCAATTGCAGCAATTCCTAGACAACACAGCCGGATTAGATCCCTTCCAGTCCAGCTTCTGTGCAGGGCATGGGACAGAGACTGTGCTGGTCTCCATCACGGATCACCTTCGATGCCAGCTTGACCAGGGTGGGTCAGCGCTGCTTGTGTTATTGGATCTCACAGCAGCATTTGACACAGTCGACCACAATCTTTTGACCCACCGCCTTGCTGTTGCTGGAGTCAGGGGGACAGCTTTAAACTGGCTGTCCTTTCTTCACAACCGTGGACAGTGAGTGGAGAGGGGAGGCCTGGTCTCTGAGAGGTCCCCTTGTGGGGTTCCTCAGGGGGCCATTCTCTCTCCTCTGTTATTTAACATCTATATGCGACCACTTGCTCAGCTGGTTCGAGGTTTTGGGCTTGAGTGTTATCAGTATGCCGATGACACTCAGCTGGTGCTGAAGATGGAAGGCCAACCGGACTCTGTACCCAATTGTTTCCATCAGTGCCTCAAGGCCGTTACTGGATGGTTGCGTGCCAGCAGGTTGAGGGTGAATCCAGCAAAGACGGACATCCTATGGCTGGGTCAACCGGGCAGTGGGGACATCCAGCTGCCTACCCTGGATGGCGAGGCACTATGCCCGTCATCACTGGTAAAGAGTCTGGGAGTCCTGGCAATGGAAGCCCAGGTCTCCGCCGTTAGCAGAACCGCCTTCTTTCATCTGCGGCAGGCTAGACGGCTGGCCCCCTACCTGTCCAGGGACGACCTAGCTACAGTGATCCAGGCCACGGTCATCTCAAGACTGGACTACTGTAGCGCCCTCTACATTGGCCTTCCTCTGTCGGTGATCTGGAAGCTCAAGTTGGTACAAAATGCAGCTGCTCGGCTTCTTGCGGGAATTCCGATGAGATGCCACATAACCCCAATCTTACTACAGCTGCACTGGTTACCAATTGAGCACTGGATCACTTTCAAAGTGATGGTACTCACCTTTAAGGCCTTGCATGGTCTGGGGCCGATGTATCTGAGGGACCGCCTCACCCCCTACCAACCCCAGAGATCCCTCCGTTCTGAGGACCAAGATCTATTGGAAGTCCCCAGTGTCAGGACCTTGCGTCTAACAGCAACCAGACGCAGAGCCTTCACAGCAGTGGCACCATCACTCTGGAATACTCTGCCACCTGAAGTCCGTGCCTTGCGGGACTTACCAGCTTTCCGCAGGGCATGTAAGACATACCTGTTTCGACAGGCTTTTAGTGTTTGATAGTGTTGTTTTTAAATTGTTTTAAATTGCTTTTAAATTTTGTTAGATTTTAGCTAGTCTTGTAAGCCGCTCCGAGCCCCAGGGGAGTGGCAGCATATAAGTTTAAATAAATAAATAAAGGCAGGAGAATTTGCCAGAACAAAAACACATTGTCAAAGTAAGTCTCTGTTTTTAAGCTCTGAAGAGTGAATTTTCTCAGGCCAGTTACTTCAAAATGCATGAATAGTTTCTAATATATTTCATATTTCACCATTCTTTTTCTTCCTCCTCTGTCTCCATCCCCACTCCACACACACACACTAATTTTGACTAACAGATAAAATAATTATCTATGAGAGCTGATGAAACAACCCTGCAGTTAGAGACATCTAACATGGCTTGCATAATACATATGAGAGAGAGTTAGATAGAGGTAATTAACAGGAGGGCTGCATTTTAACATAGCCCATGCCCAGGTATGCCAAAAAAAAATAATAATAATACAGGGCTGAAAGCATGGAACAATGCATTGGTTTGACAATACAAGAGTAGAGTAAATGTTCACAACATATTTGCATTTCCTCTGAAGAGCTCTTGACATGAAAGTGCCATGTTTCTAACCCTTTCAAAGATGATCTGCTGACAGAGGATCTGCATTAGCCACACCGGGCTGATGTGTTGTCCTGAGTCATCCATCCACTTTGATTATTCTCAATTGACAGATAATTCTGTGTTTTTCTATGGCTGCATTAACAAGGCAGGACACAACTGGGCCAGCTTCGCAGCCGTTTTCATTTCAAGTAGCGCTAGTGGATGCAACTGAGTAATCTCCCCCCGCCACCCCCACCCCCAAATTACATCAGTCTGCTTGGCTTTTTCATAGTTATACATACTCTGGTCTTTTTAGTACAATGAATTGAATAATATTTAGTGCTTTTTCATGTGTACTGGGAGAGAGTTTCTATTTTTCTCTGTAAATTAAGTATCATTAAGGAGATTAGAGGAAGTGATAGTGAGCATTAAATAAATATGGGCACAATTTCTAAGCTCTTATGCAAGGAATTTTTGTATGAGATGTATCACAGGAGAAGCGCCAATAGGCAACTTCCCAGAGGTGAGTAGTAAGGGAGCCAATGAATTACACTCCCTGCTTAACTTATTATTGTTTGTACTCATGATGAGTCAGATTTCCAAAGAGTTGGGCTTTTATTTATCCATAAGCCAAGCTCTCCTGAAAATTGGGGCTAAACACAGTTTCTCACAGGCATTAAGCCTTCCTCAATATTTCCAGCATTAACCTTGCTGCCAATATCTGTGAAGGGGATGACTACCGATTAGCTTGTTTGGAGCTAATCCAAGATTTTGATGCTTTTCTACTAAGCCTGCTTTTGTCGTAGCCCGATTACATTTTTCCAGGCTCTGTGCCCAAAAGTCATTTTCCTACATATTGAAACCCAGGGGACACCACTACAGCATGGGTAAGACAAAATGGTTTAAAACACAGCAAGGTAGATAAACATTAAGGAAAACAACTGACCTAGAATAGATATGTTATTGAGAAAGCAAGCCATCACCTGCTGGGAATTTCCTCCACTGTTGACTTTTGTCAAAAAGGCAGAAACCTGCAGATATGATTTAAGTAAACCATGCTTCCTCTTACAGCTGGGATGAGACCTATGTTGTCCTTGAAATAATATAAGCCACGCAATCAATGGTGAACTATGCTGTGGGCAAAGTTCATTTGGAGACCCACCCTGAAATAAAGATGTTAGACCATGAAATAATCAAATTGGGGCCTTAGGAATATACCCCCCACACACACACACACACACACTTAAGAAAAAGGCAAGTAAAGAGAGACATGATTGATATGTAATATAATCTGTGTTGTGTAGGAAGTGGAGGAGACATTTCTTGTTTCCCTTTTTCATAATAATAGATCCTAGGATCATGCAACAAAGCAGAATTCAGTACACACATCTCTACATAGCACAAAATCAAATTATAGAAGTCATGGGATTCTGTGATGGTCATTGATGTGACTTGTTTTATAGAATCTTAAACACATTTATGGAGGGTGATCTAGCAATGCCTAGCAGTCATGATGCCTATATGCCAATTCCAATATCACAAACAGAGAGCTTCTCAATATCAATCTGCTGAGGAACATGATCAGGTGTGTTATTGCACTCTTGTCTTGATTGTGGGCTTCTCCAGTGCTTGAAAGTCATTCTTTACAAAGTACTTATTCTTAATTAATTTATTCAAGAATTCCGACATGTTATGACAGGTATCTACTTGGTTAGTCTCAAATAGAATAGACCAATTTAATTAATAGAATGGTAAATCTATATAAATAAAAATGTAACTACTCTGTGTGTGTTTTGTGGGGTTACCTTTCTTTTCAGTTACAATTACATCTACAATTGGATGTGCATGGAAAAGAAAATATATTCCAATTTGTTTGTTCAAAACCTTAAATCTCCCAAACTTTTTCACCAAATGCTTTGAAATTTTGACACAACACAGCATTCGAATAGGCGCATGTTTTTATATTTTCACATGCCTACTATTATATGGATTTCACACATGTGACAGGTAAAAATATGAGCTTTTTTTTAAAAAGCACCATCTACTGGAAATCAAAGCAACACATGCTATACTGCATATTTTATTTTTCTACTCCAATGTTTCTGAATGCATTGCTAAATTGGATTTTCATAGATTTAGATTTAGTTTCATTTTGATTTAATTATTTTGTGTGACATTGCATTGGAATTGAGACGTGTCATTTACCATAGCGTTCATTTTGTGAGTATAGTTTATTTTTGTCCTTTCTTGCTTCAGCGCTGCTCGCTCTGCCCTGAAGGAGGGTGGGATTGCACAAGGGCATGCTGTGGGGGTGCACCTCAGAGGCACAACTTCACCTTCCCCCCTCAACGGTGCTTCTCTGCCTCAGTCTTAAGTTGCACCTAAGGGAGAGGGAGAGGAAGTGCATCTCGGCCACTCACCCACTCAGCTAGGCCTCTTTGGGCAGGTGAGGCAGGTCTCACCTCTTGGGCTCTTTGTGTTTATTTGGCTGCTCAGGCATGCACACCACATTCCCTCTGTTGGGTTTCCCTAACTTCAAAGCCCTCCCCTTTTATAAAAAAAATCCCTTGCTGTCAATCATTGTCTTATCTGAGGGGGGCTTCTCACATGGACAATTATATGTTGCGTGTTCTAGAGTTGGCAAATCAGAAAATTGTTAGATCTGCACAGACAATAGACCAACAACAAATATTGTATACCCACAAGCATTGTGAAATTAAATATATTAGAAACCTGCTCTTTCTCTTTTCTTTCTTTTCCTTTTCACCAGACTAGGCCTCAGTGTGTAGCTGCAGTTCATTCACATTCTGTTTGCTTATATCTTTCCATGTGTTTTTAAGTAGTTCTGAGTATTACCAAGATAGTTTGCATTTCTGATCTACCTAATTCAAATGCTTTCATGACAGGTGAGGACTTCATATCTATAAATACATAAGCAAATTAATTCTTGGAAATAAAGCAGGACGAAATGGAAATGAAATTATTCATTAATTTGCATAGACACTAAAAGTAGTATCTTATCAGCAAATGTAGGAAAATTAGTTACTGAAAGAAAAAAAGAAAAATTAATGGTGTATATACATTGCAAAAGTTATTTCACAAAAAGCATTTTCTTTGTGAGAGGAAAAGAGAAATGGGTTGACTGAGATATTTTAGGATACTCTGTGTGTATGTTTTGTGAGTTACCTTTCTTTTCAGTGACAATTACAATTGGATGTTCATGGAAAAGAAAATATATTCCAATTTGCATGTGAGCTCTTGAGATTAGTGCTTCCTTTCATGCACTACTGGATTTGTCTTCTTTTCCCCATATATGCTATCCTACAGCAAAAGCACAGCATATTTCTCCACTGACTCCTAAATACTTTGTAGATCTAGTTTGCCAATCAACTTGACATTAGAGAAAATGGGAATAATAGCCAGAATAAAAAGCAAATACTTGATAATGTGAAAGGTCCATTCTATTGCTTGGATGTGAATGCTCAAACGTGTGCTCTGCCTTCTACACAGGACCCTTCCAGACAAGGCCCAAAATTCAGGCCCTGTTGGACTTTTACCAGAGGCATCCAAACATTCAAACAGGGTCCTGGGTCTAATGGGCTATGTGCCCTGTGGGGACTGATTACTGGATAGTCTCATGGTTATGAAGGGGTCCCCACAGTCCATCTCAGTTCTATGAGCCCGGAGAGCCAAGGAGGGCACCCACGCCCTACCCAAACCCTCCCCTTCCCAAAAGCTTTAAAATTTAAGAAACTTACCAAGATGCCATGACGCCTCCTTTGAGGTTTCCTGGCATATAGAAATAATGTGCCAGGAGATGACAGGCAAATTGCTCTTCCCTCCCCCCGCCACATCATTTCTACATGCCAGGAGGCTTCCGGAGAGGCCTCATGGTGACCCTGTCAAATTACTTCTCTGCCATATGCTGCAACTGTATGAAAGCATTAAGGACAAATATGGTAAAAGAAAATCCATTCATCAGGATTCGTGGACTTAATGCGGTCCCTATGATGAGATGAAGGGGCGGCTCACCAGGAAGGTGTAAGTAAAGAGCGGAACAAGCTGCAGGCATCCGGGGTGCCCAGGGTATGAAAAAAAGAGAAAGAGTGGCTCTGGACCCAGAAAAACATACATCTTTTACCTCTCTAGCCGGCCCTTGTATACTATTACTGTACCTCCTCCTCGGCAGCTCAGATCTTGCTCCTAAAGACTGCAGTGAAGCAGTGCATGTGGGCATGTGTGAGATCTGAGAGGCAGAGAAGGAGGTACAGTAATAGGAAAATTACCATATTGAAATCAAATCTAATGCTTTTAAAAAATTTTATTTGGTGTGCATTGGAAGAGGGGTAGTCTTATATGGTGAGTATATCCCAAACTCTTTATTTTAACAGGAAAAGTTGGGGGGGGGGGGAGTCATCTTATATTCCCAGTCATCTTATATGCCAAAAATACAGTAATTTGTTTTTACCTAAGACATTGTTTGGATGCCCCAGGTAAAAATTTGGGAGGGTGCGCATTTTCCACCCTGTGTGGATGTGCCCTGTATTTCTCTTGTTCATATATCATGGTGATTCTGGCATAGTTATGAAAAGAGCGTGAAGCTGAAAATTTTGGAAAACTATGAAACACGAATTACTAGTCTCAATTAGAATCAGTGGTATATCATTATATGCTTCCCGCCCCTAACTCTCTAGACTGAGGAAGTTCTTTCCCAGATAATCAGCTATTCTATTTCCATCAGGAATACTCTTAAAAACTTTTGACCCCTGAGTGTCCAACTTGTCATCACAGTGAAATCCAGCTAGGTGGAGTTGACATCAACACTCTGCAGAAGCATTCTTAAAGTATTGGCATGTCAGGATATTTATCTGGAAGAATGAGCAAGCTCTCTTTTAATCTTTCTCAGACTATTTATTATTGACAATCACTAATGATATACAAACATACATGGTTTCCATGGAGAAAACAGAGACATGCCAATGTCTGGACACATTACCTTCTTCACATTATGTTGTATGGACAGCATCATACATTCATTACAGTCCACTATATGGCAAATAAGATATTAAACTTTCATAAAAACTGAACCTCTACCACTGCATTTCTCTAGTAGGCTTCTCAATAATGAACAGTAATAATGAGGAATATTATCATCTTAAATAATCAATAGTCTATTCATTAAACAATTTCATCTGTTTGTGAACTATACATCTCTAAACAGGCATCCAAGAGGTTAATATCTTTAAGCACTACTATATGTAACAGCATCTGTTATGTATTGTAAACATCTATCTTACTAGAAAGGTCTACCTTCATTAGCATGCCTGGACAGTTAATCATTTAGGAAAAACATAGTCCACTGTGCAATGTAAACTTCTGCCCAGGTGAAAATTGCAACCTCTCATCTTGTTTCATATCCTCTTTAACTTCATAAGCTGTGACTAACTGACATATATAAAGCTTGTGCGCCAGTTGTGTCCGTACCTTGGGAAGTCAGACTTGGCCATGGTAGTCCATTCTTCTTACATTCTGTATAGACTACTGCAGGCATGTAGTCGGGGTGGGGGGCACTTGGGGGATTCAGCCCCCCCCCCCGAAATTCTCATGGTGGTCTGCGAGAAGGCCTTACTGGTACATTATTTAAACTGTTATGTTATTCATATCATTATCTGATCACTATGCTTAATATATCCCATATGCATGGGGGTATTGGGGTAACGATACAAAAGGTTTGCCTGGATAGACCCTCTTTCACTCAGACTCAGCCCCCCCCCCCCCCGAATCAAACTCAGCATCCCCCGAAACAAAATCCTGGCTACGGGCCTGGACTACTGCAATGCACTCTACATGGGGTTTGAAGACTGTTTGGAAGCTTCAATTGGTTCAGATTACGCACTGGAGTGGAGTACAGTAGGCCTGGGTAACAACACAAAAATTTGGTTTTGTAATCGTTTTGTAATTGGGGTGTTTTTTTGTTTCGTTATTTAAAATAATTACAAAATTTTCCAAAAAAAAAGTTCGATATTTACGAAATTTTGTAAATATTTACAAAACATTTTGTAAAGATGGCGCCCTTTTTTTTCCAATATTTTTAAAATATTTTTAAAATTTAATTATTATTAATTTAGTAGAATAGGGAGGAGAAATTAAAATTATTATTATTAAATTTAAATTATTATTAAGGAGGGAAGGCAGGCACTCACTCTGGCAGGCCCTCTCGCTCGCTCGCCGCTCTCTCGCCCCTCTCGCTCGCCGCTTGTGGGGTTCAGAACGCTCTTTGATTGCAGGTGAACCATAAATCCCCGTAACTAAAACTCCCAAATGTCAAGGTCTATTTCCCGCAAACTCCATCTGTGTTCATATTTGGGTGTATATTGAGTGCTTTTGCCAAGTGTGGTCCAGATCCATCATTGTTTGAGTCCCTCTCGCTCTCCGCTCACTCGCCCCTCTCGCTCGGCTCGCCGCTCTCTCGCCCCTCTGGTGGAGGCGGCGCTGGGTGGGCGTGGCCAGGCTTCCAGGCCAGGGAAGCCAGCATCACTTGGCCACGCCCACCCGGCGCCGCCTCCACCATTCTCGCCACCAGGGATCTTCTGTGGTAGAGCAATGGCGTCCGCTCTGCTTCGCTCTCTGTTCTCCGTGGGAGAGCAGAGAGCGCTTCTCCCTCCACAGGCTTCTCCATCCCGTGTGGAAGGAGAAGCCTGTGGAGGGAGAAGCGCAGCAGAGCGGACGCCATTCCTCTGTAAGAGACGATCCCTGGTGGCAAGGAAGGCGTCCGCAAATGGTGGAGGTGCCGCCGGATGGGCGTGGCCACATTGCTTGGCCACGCCCACCCGGCGCCGCCTCCACCATTTGCGGACGCCTTCCTTGCCACCAGGGATTGTCTGTTACAGGGGAATGACGTCCGCTCTGTTGCGCTCTCTGTTCTTCGCGGGAGAGCAGAGAGCACTTCTCCCTCCACAGGCTTCTCCCTCCCGCGCTGCTCTGGAAAGGTTTGGCCCAATTCTATTGTTGTTGAGGTTCAGAATGCTCTGTGATTGTAACTACAAATACCAGCAACTCACTCGCCCCTCTCGCTCTCCGCTCTCTCGCCCCTCTCGCTCGCCGCTCTCTCGCCCCTCTCGCTCGGCTCGCCGCTCGCTCGCCCCTCTCGCTCTCCGCTCGCTCACCCCTCTCGCTGGCCAAGTGTGGTCCAGATCCATCATTGTTTGAGTCTGTAGTGGTCTCTGGATGTAGGTGAACTACAACTCCAAAACTGAAGGTCAATGGCCCACCAAGCCCTTCCCTGACAGATGGCCATCCAGCCTCCATTTCAAAGAGTCTCCACCGCACTCCCTCTGGGGCAGAGAGTTTCACAGCTGAATGGCTCTCACCTCGCCGCTCGCTCGCCCCTCTCGCTCGCCCTCTCCCTCGCTTGCTCAGCCGGCAGAGCTCCCAGCAAGCATCGGCAGGCGGCCATCTTAGGTATTTCCAAAATGGACGGAAATACAAAATTTTTTGGCGCCTGCCGTTTTGATATTTAAAAACACTTCCAGGTTAAAAAAAAATTTTGTTATTGTTTCGTAATTCAAAAAATAACGAATTTTTAACGGATTAACGAATTAACGAAACGAATAGCCCAGCCCTAGAGTACAGGGAGCAGCCAGATTACTCATTGGAGCAGAGTACAGGGCGCATACAACCCTCCTGTTATGCCAGTTCCACTGGCTGCCAGTCTGATACCAAGCACAATTCAAAGTGCTGGCTTTAGCCTATAAAGCCCTAAACAGTTCTGGCCTAGCTTACCTGTCTGTATGTATATCCCTCTATGAACCATTACAAAGCTATGTCCTAAGCCAAAGAAACAAATCTGGTCATATTCTAAAATAATTTTATTTCCTTGTCCCTCGTTTGTATATTTTTCAAAATAACATTTGACATCCATACAGATATTATAAATCCGGGTTTACTTTTCCTTTCTACTGGCTTTCCTCAATCAGTTTTTTTTTAATGCACAATGTATCAACAGAGAGGGCTTGTGGATTAAATTACACATGCGTGCAGAAGAGAGGCCTCAAAACAATATGTATACTAATTTTTATGATCAATCAAATTTGAATCATCAACCCATAAAATTTAAGCATCTAACATGTACTAAGTCTGTAATTAAATTAAACTAATTAACATTTTCTCTTTGTATTACACTTTCCTTTATTAAAATGTATCTCCCTTCTTTCACAGAACATCTGCATGGATATCTCTTTAAAGGGTTTTTTTTTCTTTTAGTATATATTTTTGTGAAGCAGTTTAAATTGCTATGTAAAGCAATAACTGTTTCTCTACTAAAGAAGATTTTCCTCCCTATTTAGAAACAAGTGAGGGACACCATACTGTCAACTAACTCTTATCTCGTAGTCAAAGATTGATTTTTGTTTGCAAACCATATATTTTATATCTAAATCATGTTCACTGGCTTTCATTCATGATTGGAGATTGATACAGCCCCCTATAAAGAATGTATTTATCTTTTGCAGCACTCACTGAACACTAAATAGCAAACTAGGTCACACGAAGAATCTTTAATTCCATCATTTTATGTGGGTAATTGCTTTTGCTTCCTTATGTTTAACCACAGTAAATGAACTATAATTTTAAATGCCGTTTGACACTTGCTATCAGGCACAACATAAAGCACAGGGAGGATAGCAAATACTGAGCCATGAACCAGTTTAAAAATTGGATCCATGCACTACAATAAAACCTGGGAGTAATCCAGAGAGAAAGACTGATGTGCATTTTGTCTTCTTTTAAAGGGGGCCTGTACAAATAACAACAGATATTTTCTGAATAGTGTTGGCAATAATGAAAAATCACTATAAATTCCTAAGAGAGCTGTAGGTCCCATTCTAGGAAGGAATGTACAAAATATTAAAACAAAAGGAGGGAAATCTTTCCAGCTTTGGGAATCCAAAATGTAATAGGCTACTTTACAAGCATCAAAAGAATGCACTGTTCCTTGACTTCAGCCAAACAGCATAGTTAATGTCACAAGCATGAAAGGAGCACTGCTCAGATTCAGATAATCCTGGAGAATTGTGATTTAACCTCATAGCTATTGGCCTGTGAGGTCCTTCAGGATTAAATTTTGTCCTCCATGGTGTTTAATGTAAACAACTGGGAGAAGTTGTCCAGAGTTTGGGAGTTAAATATCACCTGTGTGCTAATGACACTGAACCCATCTAAATCCAAAGAAAATGTTTTAGTGCTAAACCAATAATGAAGTGGATGAGGACAAAGGAACTGAAGCTTAATCCAGATGAGACAGAGGATGCATGTACATGGTAAAATTAATTCAGTTTGTCATGGCTAAATGCTACAGAATCCTGGGAGTAGTATTTTTACTAGGTGTTCACCCAGAGTCGGACACGACTGGACTTAATGTCAAGGGGAAAGCTTTACCATTACCTAGCCTGTTTTGCCAGAGTGCTTCTGTCTCACCAAACTACAAACCCAGGATTCCATAGCATTGAGACATGGCAGTTAAAACAGCATTAAACTGCATTAATTCTATAGTGTAGATCACTCGGAGGTACTCCTGATTTTTTTGAGAAGCAAAACAGAGAATTGGGGTTCAGACTTGCTGGATGAGATTACATTCTTCTTGAAATAATAACTTGTCCATACTCCTGGACTCAGATCTGAGCCTAGGTGCTTAGCTTTTGGCAGAGATCCGCAATATGTTTAGCACAGATAAAATTGGTGCGTCAGATACACCTGAACCAGCAGATGTCAGATCTGGCTACCATGATACATGCTTTGATTAAATCCCATTTGGATTATTGTTAACACAGCAGCCATACATCAAAACCAACGAGATAGAAAACAATACCCACATAATCCAAGAGTCTGTAAGGGTTCCTTTGTTTTTTAGTCTTCAGAATTCTCTGCTAGAGAGCTATGGTGCCTTCCCTTGAACTACAACACCAGCAAAGATTTCTAGACATCCCAGAAAATTTCAAATACCAGGATTCCATAGGATAGAAACATGGCAGTTAAAGGGACACCAAACTGCTATAACCATGCAATAGGAAAGATCCTGTAAGCCACTGACAATAATTCCGTCTTGAGGAAGGAAAATTCACAATTAAGAGTGCATTGCAGAAAAAAGTATTTTCCTTTAATGTCCTGAAAATAAACTACTATTTTATACAATGCTTCATTGGTTTACATTTATGGTAATCTTCCTCCTGGACCCTTTACAGCCACATGATTTACCAAGCAGTTGTATGCATCATATTTTGTGTTCCTTGCAAAGTTTCAGATCAAAACCTCGTTATCTTGAGAATTTTTCTACACCATAATTTCCTCAGTGGGAAATCTAGAAGATAAAGGTAAAAAGGCAAAATGTCAGATGTGCACAAAATATGATATGTAATTAATTGCTGCTGTTTCAGTTGTTATAATCATTATTATCTATACTGATTCAAACTACTATTTGAAAATAACCTTATTAAGGTCAATGGCAATATGTTGTTTAAAAACGGTGATAGTAATTTCTGCAAATACATGCTAATGTATGGATAGCATACACTAATTATTATTGTCCTTTAGGCTGCCCAGTTCAACCCTTTGCTTCTAATTCTCCATTATTAATGTTTAAAACTATTTAATCTGAACTGAAATGCCATTTCAAAATAAACAACTGGTGTCTGCTTTATAGTTTTATCAGGACCTTCAAAGTCAACAGTTCTTTTTATGATCCATGCAGAGAAGAACTCTTGGGCATAATTTGGCTGTAAATAATTGATTTTGTTCATAAACTGGACTATTCATATGGTAATTAGAAACCCCTGCTTGGTGTGCAATATTTAAAAGCAACCCTGTTTAGGGTCAGTGTGTGCCCAGAGGAGAATACCTATAGTCTGAGAGACAGTGAAAGCAGAAAGCCAAGTGAGTCCATTCATAAATGGAGAATCAGCAAGAGGAGAAGGATGATCAAGATTGTCCAGAATGGAAGCAAAAGAGGCAGTCTGGCAGTAACCAAAGTCCATAATTGAAGACACTATTCAAAGTGGCACAATAAAGTCCACGACTACTAGAGTTGAAATATTGTCCTGAACACCTGCTTTCTATTATTTTGTGATTTTTTGAGTTACCAAATTGGTTTGGGCTAATTAGAGTAATGGTGGAGGTAAGAGAAGCACATTGTGTCAGAATGTTAGAAAATCCTGTAGTTGATTTATTAGAATCTTCTAGATATAAAAGCTTTCACACCAACCTTTCACACCAACCATTGGTTTTCAATTTTTTCCCAGTCAGAGGCCCTTCCGGACAGAGCAAAAATGATGGATCTGTCTCAGTTTTACCTGAGGTATCCAAATTATGACTCAGGTAAAACCTAATTAATCCAGAGAAAACATGGATTTCCAAGTTTGCTGCAGATTAATTAAACACCTGGAAAGATCCGGATTTTAAACTAAGGTCTGGATCTTTCCAGGTGAGGGCCTTGTGGGGATTGACTTCCGCGACTGCTTCCACAATCCCGAGGGTCAATCCTGACAGTAATTCCAGTTCTTCAGGCTCAAAGAGCCCGAAGGAGCAGGATGGCACACACCCTCTCCCAATGTCCATTTCCCCCCAAAAAAAACTTGCTTGAGGAGCCATCTGGACCAACCTCATCCTTCTCAATATCCTCAGACAAAAACAAACTGCTGCAACCTTTCCAAGGTTGTGTTTCTTCCTGATTAATGCCATCTTGACTCCACTCTGATGTTATCCAATCATACATATCCCAATTTTCACCTGTAAGACTTCAAAACAGAAAAAAAACCAAAATTGAATTTGATATATCATTACAAATGAGAGCTTAGTTACATAGATTCTGAAGAAATGTCTAAAATATAGTAATGTAGAGATAAATGGAAGATGTTAATCATAATAATGATTTTATGATGTTCCATTTAGAGTTTATAGAGAGGGATGATTTGTTTTAAATGTTTATGGTAGATTACTAGCTACAATTAATACGATTTCTATTGTACTTTTGTGAAGGTTTATTCCATTTCTTGTCTCATAAATACACAATATTTTGTTTCAAAACACAGGACCTGTCTCGCTTTTACCTGAGGCATCCAAATGATGCGGAAGGTAAAAGCAAATTAAGCCAGAGAAAACTGGGATTTAAGATAAGATCCAAATCTTTCCAGGTGAGGACCCTGTGGGGGTCAATCCCCACAGCCATCCCTGTACTTCGGGTTCCTGGAACCTGATGGAGTGAGAGGACATCCATCCCATCCCCCCAGCCTCTCAATTTCCAACTTATCTGAGGGGCCTGGCAGCAGCACAGATCCCTCTGCACAGTACTCCTGATGTGAAAAAATGATGTAAACCGCCAGAATTTGGGATAGTGTGGGGAAACAAACCCATTTCCTCCCAGATTTATGTCTTTTCTGGAAGGACACAGAGTTCTGTTTTCTGCCCCACAAACGGCCTTTCAGAGATAGAAGAATCTGCCAGCCACCTTGATCACTATATTGAGAGAAAGATTTTTTAAAACCCTGATTTCTGATCTGTATTCATTTTTGTAGGCCATTCTGAGTCCCAGTTCTGGAGCAGTTGGAATATAAACTAAAAGATAATGACCACAGCAACAACATACTTTTCACACCAGAAAATCAGTTACAGAAAGAAACTGTAATCCATTGGGACGTGAAAGAATTTGAAAGAAAAGAAGAGCATAAGTGATATGTGCTTCTTCTTCTCAGAAATCCGTCAGCCTTATAAAAATATACAAAATGTATATACCCAGATGTGCAGTTTCCATATATCCCAGTTGTACATTTAAACTCATTTTTTCATGTGTTTTCCAGAAGATGGTCTTCTCAGACACCTGAGTTGAGAGGCTTACCTGGTGCCCACATTGTCAATTTTTCAATTCTATTATGGGATTTTATTCTTCTGGGTGTTTAATCTCATGTTGCTTTGCACACCAAAATATTTTCTCACCCTGAGCATCAGGAGCTGCTCATAAGCAGAAAATCCCTCTGTTCAACCTAAGGTTTGGTGCATTTGAATGACTCCTGTTTTCAGCTTCTCATGGCTCTTCAGAGTATTTACTTAAATATTGTTGACAATATTGTATCTGACAGAGAAATGTGTTTATAAATTGGATGTTTATGAGGAAATATGGAATCTCTAGAGCTAACATTATTGTTGAGGCTTGGACAATAAAATGTTCTACCAGTGTATAATGTTTAATCTGAATCTCTAAGAAACACAACTATAGAGGCACTTGTTAAAGAAAGCAATTTTGAAATACTCTTTGTAATTTTCATCTCTTCCTTTAATTCTGAATTGCATTCATAAAAATGTTTACTGCATGTAAATGTGTTTTCTTCTTTCATTTCTAGACTGTACTATCATTGCCATCACTATGGAAATGAGGTCTTTGACTGTCTTATTGTTGTAAATGAACAATGCATATTCTGTAATACCCGATACCTTTATACTGGCCATTAGTTTATCAATGGTGATGATAGGCCAACATTTTTTGTTATATCTGAACAGGTCTTTTTGCATATTAGGATACTTTACAAGATATTGTGGTCTTTAAAATTCCAGATGAGAGTAAGTTATAATTCTGACAGGAAAAAGAAGGTTTGAAAGAATCCCATTCCTACAATTTGCAAAGCACTTATATGAAATCCATCATATGCCAAAATATAACTCTTGGTAGCTTGCTATACTGGTGTTACATCCTGATATAAATATTGAATGAGAAATTAATTGAGCAGTGTGGAGTTACTTGGTTTCCCCTCACTCTTCTAACCTGCAGGATCAATTAGAAAGGTAATGCCACAGGTTTAGATGTCCTCCCAAACATGGTGGTTCCAGGGGTAGGAAGCAATGGTCAAGATTGATGCACCGTATCTTTCTTCTAAGGGGAATTTCTGGTGCATCCCACTTTCCTCCATAAATGGAGTAAGTCCTCTAATTTCCAGTTTTGTAAATAGGGACTCAAAGCCAATGTGACGTAGTGAGTTGAGCCTTGGACTAAAATTCTGGAGACTACAGTTCAAATTCCTGCTTGACCTTGGGAAAATCACATTCTCTCAGTCTCAGAGGAATGCAAAGGCAAACCTCCTCTGAACAAATCTTGCCAAGAAAAATCCATAATAGGTTTGCCTTAGAGTCACCCTAAGTTAACTACTGAAGACACACAGCAATAGCAGTAAATATAGATCCACTGTGAGTCATGTATGAACAAACCTCATTTCCTAAGTCTTGAAGAAAAGTCCTACGTTCTTTTGTCCATAGTCACAGGGCTGTCCACAGCATTAGAATTATCTAAAAACTAGTTGGGTTGTTGTAGGTTTTTCGGGCTATATGGCCATGTTCTAGAAGCATTCTCTCCTGTTGTTTTTCCTTCATCTATGGCAGGCATCCTCAAAGGTTGTGTAGTGACCTCACAACCTCTGAGGATGCCTGCTGTAGATGCAGCTGAAATGTCAAGAGAGAATGCTTCTAGAACATGGCCGTATAGCCCGAAAAATCTACAACCCAGTGATTCCAGCCATAAAAGCCTTCGATAATACATTGAAATTTAGTTCCTTCCTCCACTTAGTTTTAAGGTTGAAAGGGCATGCCTTTTTCCAGTAAAAATAAGACACTCTATACACATTTTAAAATGAAGACAGAGAAGCCACATTAGTAATTTGGAAGCAAGTATTTGTGTTCTTTGAGGAGCATACATAAAAAAGCAGAACTCACTCAGAAAAATCAACACTGAGCTTTGTTTTTGGGCTAAAAATCTCATTTAAACAGAATTAGTGGACAGAAAGCAGAAGATAAACAGCCGGGGCAGGCAGGGAAATAACTTAGGTGCAACTTGGTAAGTTGCTTTTTGATTAGAACATTTTTGAGGGTTGAAATCATTTGACTTCAAGCTCTTTTCCATTGTCTGCACTTTTATTTCTTGGGATATAAATCCATTTTGTAATTACTCCACTAGTCTTATCTCAGAAACCTTGCCTGACACACCATTCCATATGTTTATGATTCTCTGAATGAAAAAGTGCTCCCTGACAACCGTTCAGATTTTTCCTTTAATTTCCATTTATGCCTTATTGTCTTAGAATGTTGAACTAGAAATATATGTTGCAATATTGTGTGACATTATCTGTATTACTTAAGATTTTATATACCCATACATCAACCAAACATCAGATAAATCTCATGGTTGCTCTTTTTTTTCCTTTCTCTCTTCATCTTCTTTTGCAGAGCTCTGTAGGTAATAGATTCAATTTAGTCTGCGTGACAAGTTAACTTTAAGGATTTCTCACAAAACTAGGAGAGAATACATCTACATATTGGTTTGATTTATTCAGAATTGCACAAGTATTTTTTTGTTTTCTCTTGCATTTGTGGGATAGGAAAAGTAAGTGTGGATTTAATAAAATTCGCATTTCTTTGTTAAAATGGTGCTGATTTGCAAATTATATCCTGATCCACAACCTTGCAAACATTTAGAATAAAAAGAATGTTGAGAGTGTTTAAGACACAAGGAGCTAATGTGATTTAAATCCAAGTTTCAAATTATCTCTTTTGTGAACTGAAAATGGATTTGAAGGCAGTAGCGCCATCAGGATGTAGAAGTCCATATTTTCAAATGACCCAGGAGGCTCCTCTAATGCCTTAGCACAATGAGAAGAAAGCATAATAATAAATATTATCTTCAAAAGAGAACACCTTTCATTTGTCTTTAAGTACAATGTCCAAAATTATTTAATTCCTGTTTCTGATCAAGCTATTCAGCAGTTAAACTACCTAACAAAGATGTTTTCTAACTGATCCTGCACTTCTAATTTTTAAATCATTATGGTTATGGAGGCAGAATATTTCCCGCTTAGACATCATGTACTAGCAGAGAGACAAATATCAGTCTTCCAAAGATTCTGATTACCTGTAGGTAAGATTCTTGTCAGCAGTTTCAGACTGTGCGGTGGAATTAATCTTCTGCAAGATGGAGGCACCGTCTATCAACTAAGCATCTCTCCCTACTCTTCTCCCACACCCCACTTTTGCTTCTTGTAGAATATATGGTTGTGATAAATTAGGAAGCGATGTGGGCTGGGGAGGAGGTCTGGCTGGTTCAACTGGCCATTTCCCTTTTCATGCCGCACTGTCAATGCAAAAGGAAGGTGACACTAATTTCTCTGTTGCTCAGGTGAAAAATGTACTGGCAAGGAGGGCAAATTAAAGATAATGTACTCTTCTCTATCCTGAATCTGTGGCTTCAGTGGGTGACAATGGCTTCAAAAATTATGAGAGGAAGCAAAGTTTTTTCCTTACCCATGTTCTTTGCACTGTATATAACTCTATAAAATGCTAACGTGTCTCCTCATCTGCTTTTTCTCTGAATAAGGTTGGAACTATTCCACATCGCTTAAGTGCTCCAGACACATGAATTTTTGGTTGCTCCTTTGTAGGAAATGTTCACAAAACAGCTACATTATTAAGCTGGGAATTACTATGCCCTCAATCACAGCAGACTAGCTTTTCATAGTTTCAGAAATTAATCATTTCCAGTCCCTACTATGGACTGAATCCTCTGAGTGTAAAGCATTTCCCAGCCTAGGGGGTGCACCCATAAGAGTTTCCCATAAGTCCAGGAATAAGGTGGGGAAATGATTGCTAGCTAAGGAATTGTCTGGGTACAATTTGTCTGGGGCCCCAATTCCACATGTGGCTGTGACGAAATGCTGAACCCTCATCATTTACCACCAATATACCTCATGCAATGGAAGTAACATGGATCCATGACCAGCACTTAAATAACTCTTGGAAAGACCTTGAACTACACCCTGTTCTGACACAAAACAGATTAATACTTCAAGTTTTGAAAAAAAAATGAATATTTTAAATTCTGTGCAATGTGGAGTGGCTCCACAATTCCCAAGACAGGCAATTCAGCGTCTGAGGGGCAGAAACAGGTAATTTTGTGTGATCTGTAGGGTTAAAGGCTGAAAAAATAGCTTTAGAAGTTGTACTTTGCCTTAAAAGCTAAGATAGTATAATCTGAAGCTTGTAGGCACTCAGAGAGAGAAAGAGATATGAAATGCCATCTTCCTTTATTCAAATATCATTTCCCATTGTCTGTATACAGATGCATCTTGAAAAATGGCAAGCTTTGAGGTGACAAGAGCTTCTAAAAAAATTGCAGCCCATCAGTTTATCTCCAGGTTGTGTCAAACAAAAATATAAGAATTTCAGTCAGATCTCACTAAACAGAAGCTAGATCCACATCTGCTTGAGACTGAGTAACCTGCTAGCTAGTCCTTTTATGACACTGCATCTAACCCATAATTGGAGAAATATATAACTCCTTCACCTGTGACTAGTTTCACTATGGTGATGCCTTGTGAGCCAGAAGTGTAATGTGAGAAGTGTCCCGCCGCCTCCCAACACGTCTTTGGCATAGCTTTGTAAAATGAGATGGAAGAAGGAGTAGTCAGAAGGAAGGTATGAGTGATCCCCCAAAGGTATGCATCAAATTACAGACAGACTCAAAAGATTAACCTGGATACTCCACCTTCATGCTCACAAAGCCACATCCATTAGATCAGCGTGTCTGTCAAGAGGCATGTCCTGGCAAGACACAGAGGCATGCCCCAAAGTAAGCTATATTTTAAACAAGGAAGGTCCTGCCTGGAGTCATATTTGTGGAAAGGTGAAGTATTCATTCATTTATCAGTGTTTGGTTACTCTTCTGAGTGGTTTGATCTTTATTCTTTGTGTGCAGATAGAATTTCAAAAAGAACTAAGTCATTCCCTTTGAAATTGACCATAATTTGCTCGAAGGCTAAAATTTTGCTTGACTAGTTCCAGCTTGGGACCTAATATGAAAATGTGTGTACAATGTTAATTTCAGCAGCATCATAAGCTGGCTTTTCCTGAACTTGGTTACTCATTATTTCCAACTAGTTTAGTTCCCTTGCCTCCTCCCAATCCCCTCCTGGAATTCAAAGTATTTTGGGCTATTTTCATTGTTAAATGAAATGATGCTTTCAGTGCACTTTAACAAATGATAAGAGAGCTGTCCACTTTGTCTGCTAGCATCTCTCTATCTAAGCTAGGACTGAAGACCAACAGGTCAGAGGTTCGAATCCAGGAAGAGCAGGGATGAGCTCCCTCTGTCAGCTCCAGCTCTCCCATGCGGAGACATGAGAGAAGTCTCCCACAAGGATGGTAAAACGTCAATCACCCTGGGCAGCGTCCTAGCAGATGGTTAATTCTTTCGCATCAGAAGCAACTTGCAGTTTCTCAAGTTGCTCCTGGCATGAAAAAAAATCTAGATAGTAGCATCTCTCCATCTAACTAGAAATAATTTATGTATATTAAATGAGAACTCATTAGGCATATGAAGTTTTAACTGCTTCTAGGCATCTGCAACATGATGTAATAAAAATGAACATAGTATACATTGGCGAAATCAAACCATTTCAAATTTGGATACACATGTGCGTGTGCACACACATGCTTTCATGTTGACCTATGCCAACCCAATTTTATAGTATTCTTAGGCAAGGAATACTCATAGATAGGTCTGGAAGTTCCTTCCTCTGAAATGGCCTGCAGAAACTGGTATTTGTTGATGGTCCCCCATCCAAGTACTAACCAGAACTGACCCTGCTTAGTTTCCAAGATTTAGGTCCTTTTGAGGCAGCTTACATTTCCCTAAAATAAAATAGGGCTAAATAATGCTAATATATGTGTTTGCACACATGGAAGCATGAACTTTAAGGTGTTACACTCATTTCTTTTTTTTTAATGCTTTTAAACAGTATCTGTTTGAATTTTTTAGACTCCACATTTGTAGTCTAATGCTCAGACTCCTACATCATGCTAGCCCTGTTCTAAAAATATCTAGAGATATATCTGTAGTTTGTGGACAGTCTGTCAGATGAAATAAGGTCTGATAGTTAAACAATTTTGATACGACAGATAACAAAATTTCTCCCCCATTCACTTCTCTGCTCGTGTACTCACAGGCCTAGCATCTTTGGGTAGTTTTTCAATGCCCACAAAGTTTAAGTCATTGTTTTAAAAGTTGCTTTGGCATTTTTTGCTGTCCTAAAAAATAGCATCCTCTTTCTAATACATGTATTAGTGCACCCATATTCCTGTGTTATTGGCTTCACAGGCATAGTTTTAAATATGTTTTCTCAGAAGTAACTCATGTTCCATGGCAGACGGGTTGTTGTTTCCAGGTAAATGGATATAGAATTGCACCCAGAACAGTGTTCTATTGTCATGCAGCAGTAATAAAGTAGGAAATAATACTTTATGAATTTATGTAATGTATACTCCTTTGAGTTTCCTTGTGGAGGGAAAAAAGCAGGGTATAAATAAACATAATAAGCAGGCAAGGAAACTGGAGAAGGATTTCAGTCATCTATAGATCTGACTGCAGCCGTCAAGGTCATGTCAAAGGACTTGATCAGGAAAGGAGAGGTGTGGTGCAGAAACTTTGCACAAGATAGACATATTCCAAATGCGTATACATGAAAAAAAATTAAAAACCACTTTCTTTGGACTGGGATTGAAAACAGAGATGTACCAGTTATTATCACCAACACATTTTGACTCCTTTACCAACAGCAATCAACTCTCCAAATGCCAAACTGAAGATGAGCTCTGGTTCACATTCAAGAATGAACTCCAGCCAAGTAAGAGTTTTTCAGCTGCTGAACAGCAATCAATTAATTTATCATTAATCAGATAATTTTTAGTTTCTTGAATAATATGAAGTGAAAAGTAGAAATAACTTGCAGTATCATTTTCAAGAACCATCTCTGAGCTTTATAAACTAATTCTTCTCTAATGGCCCTTTTTAATATAATTTATGGGTTCATCATTACCCTTTTTGTATTAGTAATTATTTCTAAAATACCAGAGAACCATCTTTTCTCCCAAGGTTCTTCAATGTGCCTGATTTACTGCTAGTCTCATGTTGGACTTTGTCTTTCTGAGGTGTGACATTTCAAAATATTTATAGCTCTTTTACATTAATGCCTTTCTCGTGAATCTGAAGGTGACCGTTATTTCTTTCATCTTCCTGCAATTAAATGGATCAACTTTGGCTTTATTATTTCCACTATTTATCTGTGCAGTACATTAAAAAATTCAAATTAGGAAATGACACAGTTCATTGTGTGAACGAGAACAATTGCCTATTTCCTAAAAAACACAAGCTACCCTTGATACATTGGTGAAGAAACTGTTCCAAGTGAAAGCGCAAAATCTTTAATATTTTATTGATCAGATCTAAACCTTCTGCCCAAAGTGGCAATTAAATTTCAATTAAACTGACTGAAAGCATCATATTAAATTTCAGCACTTTACGAGCTATCAGATAATGCTGCAGGACAAATCTTTAGTATGATCACACTCTTTTCAAATTATATTATCCTGTTCATTCACAATAAAAGTGACAGTTTTAGGTATACTTTCAATATTTCTTGAATATAAGCCCTCTAATGAACACATTTTATTGCCTTTAAATCAATTATTATTGGATATTTTAATAAAGTGAATTGAGCACTTTGTTTTACACACTGCTTAGAAGTTATTATATTTTGCAGACAGCACAGCAAAGGGCTGTATCGAGATGATAGAAATATCCAAATACCTAACACTGCATTATAAATTTAATCAGCTGCTTAGAATGGCAAATATGCTGCCTTGCATTTCACTGCACTTCCCAATGCAATATATTAATTAATAATGGATTAACTCTTCAAGATTTGGATCCAGAGCTTTCAGTACACCTCTTGCATTAATGAGATAAGGTTAAGATAATATAACCAAATTACTGAAATAAAACACCGAAGAGGCTTTAAAGATATTATTGCATATTAAGTCTCACACTTTATTACTGTATCAACCTTCTGTCCCATGGTTGTGTGCAGTGTATCAGCATTTCACCTATTCTAATAAAAAGCGAGCCAGAGATAGAAGGTGTTGTACAATTGAATATATACTTTAGGTCAAATTCATATCTCAGCACGGCCAAAATAGGCAAATACAAATGCAGCCAAGAAGGGAAATCCATAGCTGAAAAGAAAAACACTTTACTATAGTCAGCCCTCTGTATTCACTGGGGTTAGAGGCACAGGACCACTATGAATGTGAAATAAAGAAATTGCTAAATATTTATTTGAGAGAACACTTCTCAAGGTATTTCTAAATCTTCCAACATGATTCTATATTGTCAACTCTTGGTAGAAGATGGCCATAGAATCCCTTGGGATGGCTAACGAGATGTTCTATCTTGAAATCTCATCACGAGCAGAGGAAATGTACCATAGAATCACAATGAAGAACCTAAAGATACCTAGAGGGTTCATTTTAAATCAAATCCATGAATAATCAAATCTGCAAAAGTCAAATTCATAAATGTGGAGGGACAATTGTTCCTTCAGAAACAAAATATACAGTAGGCTGAAAGGATACTTGGATATTAAGGGCCCTTATCCCAGATTATCTGGCAGTGTGGACTCATGTAATCCAGTTAAAAGCAGAAAACATGGGATCAGATCCTGGACTATAGGGCCTGTCTGGAAGGACCCTAAGGTTGTTGTTGTTTATTCATTCAGTCGCTTCCAACTCTTTGTGACCTCATGAACCAGCCCACATCAGAGCTCCCCGTTGGCCATCACCACCCCCAGCTCCGTCAGAGTAAAGCCAGTCACTTCAAGGATATCATCTATCCATCTTACCATTGGTCAGCCTCTCTTTCTTTTTCCTTCTATTTCCCCCATCATCATTGTCTTCTGTAACTTTTCCTGTCTTCTCATGATGTGGCCAAAGTACTTCAACTTTGCCTCTAATATCCTTCCCTCCAATGAGCAGTCGGGCTTTATTTCCCAAAGTATGGATTACTTGGATCTTCTCATGCTCCAAGGCACTCTCAGAATTTTCCTCCAACACCACAGTTCAAAAGCATCTATCTTCCTTCGCTCAACCTTCCTTATGGTCCAGCTCTCACATCCATAGGTTACTATGGGGAAGACCACTGCTTTAACTATGTGGATCTGTGTTGCCAGTGTGATGTCTCTACTCTTCACTATTTTATCGAGATTGGTCATTGCTCCCCTCCCAAAAAGTAAACGTCTTCTGATTTCCTAGCTGCAATCTGCATCTGCAGCAATCTTTGCACCTAGAAATACAAAGTCTGTCACTGCCTCCACATTTTCTCCCTCTATTTGTCAGTTATCAATCAATCTGGTTGCCATAATCTTGGTTTTTTAAGTGCAACCCAGCTTTTGCACTTTCTTCTTTCACCTTGGTTATAAGGCTCCTCAGCTCCTCTTCGCTTTCGGCCATCAAAGTGGTATCATCTGTATATCTAAAGTTGTTGATGTTTTTTCCAGCAATTTTAACCCTAAGGTAGATGAACTAAAGCAATTCAAACATATACACAAGCCCAACATTTTTCAGAAATCTATTTCTACTTCATATGATTTTGCATGGCTGGCGTTATATTCTATCCTCATCCATTACATGGTCTTACCCATGTAAGAAAAGTCACTTCCCCCAAAGGGGCATATGGAAAGCCTACCAATGCCATGATGAAGCTGTAGGGGATGCTAAAAATGAATGCCAGGGCAGGTAATTATAGGCAACGTCTAGCTACCCTGGGAGGCTTCCCAGTTCCTTTTAAATATACATTTTTTGTTTGCCTTTGTCCTTTTTAAGGCTGCCATTCATTCAAGAAGAAAGAAACGAATGTGCTTCTTTTTTGCAGAGAGAAAGGGAGAAGCAATGGACATAAATAAGGATCTATGCTCCACTGTGTCTCACTGCTGTCACTTTAACCAGAAAAGAATTTGAAAGGAAAGGTGTATATTTTGTTGATAACAATCACAGCATTTCCAAGATAAGATTACCTTGTCTGAATAAGTATGTTTTGTTTTCAGTATCAGTAAACATCTCCTTCTTAATCCACTATATTTCACCCTTGGGAACAGAGCTTTAAAAAAAAATCAGGCATTTCAAAGAACAGGAAAAGGGACTCTTCAACCTAGTTATGCTGTACAACATAATTGCTATGGGCATTTTCACACATGACACTAAAAGCTCTTCTTGCCTCTCCCACATCTGAAATCACAGTGTAAAACTCATCCAGGCTAAACTGAAATTTTCAGTCTTTTTTCTGTCCTGCATTAATTAAATTTTGTACACAGAGATTTTTTTTTACAGTGCATCACCTTTAGGTGTGAAAATCTCTTACTCGAACACTGCATTTTAGGAAGCCATGTCTAAGAAATCTCATTCTTAAAGTCTTAGCAATCATTCCATTTGATTTCAGAAGAACTTCACTCGAGCTAGCAATTTGTACGTGGAGGGGCTTGACTGTATCTCCAGTGTATCCTGAATTGGTAGCAGGGTGTAGGGGAAGAGAAATCTTTTTCAAAAATTAGAGTCTAAACTGGTCTTCTTATATGTGTATGTGTCTGTATAGATATATGAAATGATGTCCTCGAGCACACATGTCAAACGCAAGGCCTGTGGGCCAAATCTGACTCACCACATCATTTTATCTAGCCTGCAAAGGTTTGAATGCCAGGGCAACATAGTTACATGTATACAGTCTTACAATTACACATGGCCTTTTAAAGGCAACCATGTGGCTCACGTGGCCCTTAGTGCAGGCATGTAGCCGGGGGGGGGGGGCTTGGGGGACTTCAGCCCCCCTCCCGAAATTCTCATGGTGGTCTGCGAAAAGGACTTACTGGTACATTATTTAAACTGTTATGTTTGTTCATATCATGATCTGATTACCATGCTCAATATATCTCATATGCATGGGGGTATTGGGGTAACAATACAAAAGGTTTGCTAGGGTAGACCCTCTTTCACTCAGACTCAGTCCACCCCCCCCCCCAAATCAAACTCAGCCCCCCCCCCCCCCCCCGGAATCAAAATCCTGGCTACGGGCCTGCCTTAGTGAAAATGAGTTTGGCATCCCTGCTGCAGAGTTAAAGATGTACAAACTACTTTTGCACTTTAAACCTAAGGCCCATCCAGACAGTAACTTCATTGTGATATCTACTGCAATAAAGGAGGGGCTCTCCAGACAACCTTCTGGACAGTCCTGAATTAATTCACTACAAACCAGGAAAACCCTGGTTTGTACCAAATTAATTAGATAGTGGGTTCAAACCCACTACTTACGTTGTCTGCACTACAGTCTAGACACCATTCCCACAGTTTACCGGGCTAAATAAGCCCGGCAAACTGTGGGAATTTATTTATTTATTTATTTATTTATTTTGCGCATTTCTACCCCGCCCTTCTCAACCCCTGAGAGGGGACTCAGGGCGGCTTACAGAAGGCACAATTCGATGCCAGCAATACAATAGTAAGATAAAATATATATCAGCAACAATTAAACAATTAAAACAATCCAGTTATACAGCACAACTAATAAAAATCAATCTAATGATTGATCCTCCCCCGAAGCCCCTAGACCCCTTCTCCCCCCCCCCCCCCCCCACTCTCCTAGTGCATCATTTCTATGTGCTGGGAGAGCTGCTCAAAGCCTGTAATGGATACCAGGTATGTTTTCATTACTTTTCAAAGGGGTCATGGGGCTTTGGGGGAGGGGAGAGGGCCTCTAGACATTCTACCAGGCTAGTCCTGGGAGAACATCTGGACACCCATTCCAGAAAGCGCGTTATCGGGGGGGGGGGGTGAACAGGCCCCCAGGAAAATCTGGATTTTTTAAACAAGGATTCCCCTGGGATAAAGGCCTGTCTGGATCCGCCCCTAGTTTGCAGCAATGCAGGGCAAAGGGGAGAGGAGAAGGAAATGTAGACATTTTAAAAGCAGGTGGAAAAAGTTACTGACTGAGTATTAATTGGGACTGTATTTGCCATACATTTGGATGGTATGAAGGTGCCAAAAACCCTCACTTTTTGTCCTGCTTCCTTCCTTTTGTCATCATGGCTTTTATAAACCTAACAGAGCACATCAGAAACCTTTCCTGTTTTGCAGAGGTCCTGACAGTGTGGGAAAGCTTGCCTATTTCCAGCAAATTAAAAAAAGAAATATATCCAAAGTGTAAGGCAACCCTGAGCCATGAAACATTTTTCTGAATGATCATCAATAAGGCAAGAACAAACTACAAAGAATTCCAGAGAGGAATCCTCTAATTACAGCAATCCCAATTTGCCCATAAAAAAAAATCTAGCTGCCAATACAAATAAAACTAGTTGTTATTCAAATATATCGAATTCATTTAACTTGTGATTTTTATCACATTATTCTGGAAGTGAGGAGAAGGACAAAAGCCCAAGCCCAAAACTCTTCTATATTTTCTGACTGTTGTAGTATAGGAAAAAAATGTCATTTTTTGTTTTTCTTAATTTGCAATGTGACACTGTTTATACAGAATGAGGCAATTGCTTCAGATTGTAGGTGTCAAGGGTAACAGTAGTAGCTTCCTGCCTGTATTAAAGGAGAGCCGAACTGTGAATACCACACTATAACCTCTCCTTGTCCCTTAAACTCATTAGAGACTGCATCACATTGGGGCTAGGATTCACCACGCATCATGGTGAATGAGGTTGAGGGGTGGGGAGGCCTTCGTCCTGTGCCCCACTTTGCCCAGCTTCCCCCTTTCCCCACCCTACAGGGGGAACCATCTGCCACCCGGCTCCCTCCCTCCCCTGGGTATTTCCTATGCAACATGGGAAGCTTCCCGTATTGCCACCATGGCAGCTTACCACGTTTTCACTTCACTTGTGTCAGGAAGCCCAGCTGGAAGTAGACTGATGTTGTGGGATGGGAGTCAAAGGACTCTGTGCTGCAAGTGAAGTGGAAGTGTTGTCCAATGAGCAGTTTTGCACAACTGATGAGGTTGCTAGTGTTCAATTTAAGTGCATATATTTTGTATGTAAACTGAGAAGGAAACACTGGGTGCATCTACAATGAAGAATTAATGCTGTTTGACACCACTTTAACTGCCATGGCTCAATATTATGAAATCCTTGGAGTTGAAGTTTGGTGAAGCACCAGCATTCTTTGGCAGAGAAGACAAAAACTACAGCTCCACTACATTTAACAAGTAAACTACATTTACTTCTTGCCTTTGGAAGTAAAATACCTTCAGCACATTCTGCCCCTATGAATATTCCATAATAATCCCTTTACTGCTAATTCCCAAAGGTCTTCTGAAATTACCACTAGGTGCCACTGAGACCAATACGATAGATTTCTAAGCAAATGTTTATAGGATTCGGATATTAATAAGAAAAAAACCAGATGGAGAGCGAATTGTAGATCTTCTTACAATTATGCATCTCTGGTGGATAGGCACATTTTCTGGCTGCTACCAAAGACAGAATGATGACTGCTAGTCTCGTGTCTGTTCATGAATTCACTTTTTCTCAACAAAATGCATCAAAGGGTGGTGGTGGGGGGGGGACGACGACAAAAAACGCTGGTCCAGAGTCCCACAGTACTGAATAAAATACATCACATTGTCCATAAACTCAGGAATATATATCTAGCCAAACCTATCTAAAATGAGATGCAGCATTAGCAATATGGAAGGCCTCCACAAGGTAGGCAATAAAAGGAGATATACTGTAGTTCTTGACATCAGATTGTTTCAAGCTTAATTTGAGTAAAGTAATAAGGTCAGGGAGAGAACTGCACAGCATTGCACAGATTGATTGTAAGACCTGGAAAAGATGGAATTCTCTCTGGATTTAAACTATCTTTTGGCTTCCTTGGAGGATAAAGGGATGTACATAAACCGTAGTCTATGCAGAACTGTAAACCTAATGTATAAAAGGAAGAACAGTAAGCTTTACTCTGCAGTTTAACTTGGCTATTGGTTTCTTAAAATAAAGAGATACAATAATGCATACATTAAAAGATGATGTGTGAGAGAGCAAACTGCCCCAATATGTTCTTCATCATGGTTGGAAATGGTCTGTTGCCAAGTTTTTTGTGCTGCCCTGGAAAACATGCAAAAATTTCAGCTGACCACAACATTCTGAAACTTTATTTTTTACAATAACCAATTGTCATCTAGGATGGGAGACAATGATTTGGCTGAGTTGCCCTTGCTGCCTCCTTGTCTATGAGTCCATTTCAAGACTTTGGTGATCTTTATTGCTGTGGATATAATGATGAAGTATTATTATAACTCAAAAATAATCTGAATTTGTTATTGAAATGGCCAGGTTTGCAAATGACCTCACATCATCCATAGCTTCTCTGACAGCACTTTAATCTGGTTCATCAAAGTTTTATTCATCTGCTCTTCTTCCAAAGCATCATAGGTGATCATCTACCAACAGTGTGCCTTACAGTCTCGAATATCCCTTGGGTACTTCCTCCCAAGGGATATTAGATTAACCCCTCACTCCTGACCTTCCGAAGGAAAGTAAAAACCTGGCTTTTTGAACTAGCCTTTGGGAATGCCGTGCTATATACAATCATAGATTTATATGGAACTGAATTGGAAGGGCTCAGATGATGTTTCTTGGACAATGAGATGAACAGTAAAGGCATTGGTTTTACATGTTTTAATGGTTTTTATTGTATGATTGTATTAATGGTTTAAATGTTTTATATTTTATACTGTATATGGTTATGGCATCAAATAGCTGCCTATGTTGTAAAGCCGCCTTGAGTCATCTTCGGGCTTGAGAAAGACGGGATAGAAATACATAAATAAATGGTGGCTGTAATATCAGTGGGACACCACACACACTCTATGTTTTAGCTTGGATTTTAAAGGGCTATACAGAGTACTGAACCCTAAACAGGTTCACCCTCTTGAATAACTCCTTTAAAACCTGGATTCGGTGCCCATATGATTTGGAAGTTGCTAACATTTATTTATTTATGCATTTACTTCACAACCCTCAAGGCAGCTTTACATACAGGCAAGTATTCAATGCCTTGAAACATATAATTAAAATAATCGTTAACATTAAAATTGAAATTAACACACATTAAAATATTTAAACATTAAAACAGTAATTCTACGCCGGGGGAGTGATCATGTTGGCCTCTAGATACTGCAAGATTGCAACTTTCAACATTCCTCACCATTGACTAGGGCTGATGAGAATTACAATTCTGCAACATCAGAAGAGCTGCATAATTCCCACCCCTGTTCAACACTAAGGAATTTAATGGAGACAAATTTGAGATCAGGAATAGTAATATTGGGGCAGGGAGGGCAGGGAGAAAACATAGCAGTCTCCCAAGACACTGTGAGTACCCTTAATGTATCCATTCTTGTTCAAAGGAACTGGAAAGGAGGTCTGCAAGATGAAACCATTGTTCTTCTATTTATTATGAACTTCAGTTCTTTCACCTGTTGCTTGAAATAAAGACAGGTTTCTGTTCACACTATGGCTGGCATTCTGTTAGTGGCTTATGCACATATGGATACAACTTATGTGCATGTAAGAGGCATGTAAGAATGTCCTTACACTTTTTCAAAGAACTGCCCATGTCCACAAGTTATTAAGCCCTGAAGGGGCTGCTGCTGTTCCTTCTTAACTGAGGCTCCATCTAAACTGACCATATAATCAAGTTTCTGAATGCAGATTATCTGATTTAAACTGGATAATGAGTCTACACAGCCATATAATCCAGTAAAAGCAGAAAATTTGCATTCAGAAACTGGATTATATGGCAATGTAGATGGGGCCTGAGAGAAGAGGGAGTGGTAATACTGCCTACAAAGATCTGGCTGTTCTGAGCTACTGGGGGAAAGGAAAAGCAGAGCACTGAATTGGAGAGTGCACCCTTATTTCTTCCCTCATCTGATTGAGCAGAGACCAGCTGCTTCTCTGTGGTTTAAATATCCACACACACACCTTGATCCCAGTAAGCAACAACAGCAATGGTTCCTCCTTGGGGATTAGAGGCTATTGAACTGCATAGACATGGGAATTCAGTCTTAGTTTGCCAAATGCTCAAATGTTTATAGCCTCCCGTCTACTGCTTGTATGAATGGTCACTTGTAATGCAGTTATAACTTTTTGTACTTTCAGCATTTCATTTTCAGTTCCATAGCACATACAATCACCAACTAGTATGTATACATACCTGTAATGTGGCAACACTTTTCATGCATCTGATGAAGTTGATTGAAAGCAGACTCCATGCCACTGAGCTTGACCCAGGAGATGTTGTCTCTTGATTCAATAAAGCATGTTTGTTTCTGAAATGGAAAATGGAAAAGAATAATATTCTTGACAACTCCCTGCCTCTCAGCCTCTTGAAAATCTGCTCGAAGGTGAGAAAGATAGCACTGATAAAAAGGAAAAGGAGGATATGTCATCGCCATACTTCTTCTATGCAAAATGAACTATATTCAGTGTTTCAGTCCATCAAAGGTGCAATGAAACAATGAATTCAAGCCATAATAAATGTGATGATGTTTAAGCCATTCTTCATTAATTTGAACAGACTAATAATCAAACAACAAAGATCTTAACACGCATGCAAAATGAACAATGGGATTCAGTATTTGTCAATATGTACTATGGAACCATTTCTTTTTTTAAAAAAATTCTTCAACTCCCCACATAGGCAGAACTGCAGGGAGTAACATGGGAAAAATTCTTAGGACTATGGTGGCCAGCTCAGTGAACAACGGAACTCAGTATGCAATTATGCAGTTGGGTAATAACAGCCAAGCTGGGGAAAACTGGAACGCTGCTAGAATGAAAATGCTGCTATATAAATAATCAATGGGTCGGTAACATTTTGGAGTGCTGTGTACCATTCTTTTTCCCCCATATCTAAAAGATATTGGAAAGCTGGAAAATGTGCAGAAAGGAGGAACCAAGATGATTAAAGGATTGGTGCCTTTTGTTCAATCTGTCGAAAAGGTTTTGAAGGAGAGATGCAGTTTCAAAAACTAGCAAAGGTGGAACATGGTGAAGATTTAATTTAAAAAGTTAGCATGTGAAGATATGGGGTGAAGGGGAGGCAAAGGAAACTTTTTTCCTATCCTAAAACTTGAAGTAGAAACTGCCTGGTAGTACATTCATGAGAAGGGAAAGAAGTACATATATAATGCAGACTTGAAGGTTCCATCTTAGATTATGTGAACAGGTGATAGAGAAATTTGTGGTAAAAAGGATGAGTCAATGGCTCAGAGTTCGAAAAAACTACCTTTTTGGACTATTCCTAGAACCTCCAAGTCGCCATGCTGGCTGGCAGATTCTTATTTCCTGTCTCTGCTAAACTTGGTCTTTTCTGGTGCTGTTGTGTTCTAACATTTATATTGACACATTACTTGATTCTGCTAACTTTCACTTACTTGTTTCTGATTTCACGTGCTTGGAAGGATTTGGGCATTATGCTTTTGTATTCTTAATCTCCCCCGAGTCCTCTGCATAGTGAGAAGGGTGGAATGTAAATATGATAAATAAATAAATAAATAAAATAAAGATAGGAGAGGTTTTCTCTAAAGTCTTTGTATAACATTTGATACTACAAAGGGGCACAGTGACTCACTGTGAGTAGGGCTTTCTTAGATTCAATTGTATAAAAGTTAGGACTTTTTTGGATTCAATTGCACAAAAATTCAATTATATTCTTTGGCTGAGCAGAGAGTCCTAGGTTTCCGATAACTCTAGCTCGACACTCAGACCACCACACTGAGTAAAAACAGTACAAGAGTAAGATACTCACCAAATGTCCTGTCATCCCACATTTTCAACTGCTTCAACTCTAAATTCAGGCAAAATCAATGTGCTACACCCTGTCATAGCTTGGAGTTTCCTCCCATTTATAACATTTTACATGTTGACCACACTCTGATGTTACTTGGCCACACACATCCCAGATCATTTGTGAAATGTTGGAGGGCATAAGACAACATTCAACATTGAATGAACAAACTGTGTAGGACAATTTTTGCTTCCATGATTCTCTAATCAGCACAGATTAACTATGAGTTTCCCATCTGTAATAGTGTACTTTTTAATGATAGAAATCAAGGAAAAAGACAAAAGTTGGGATGAAGAGAAGTTGGTAACGAGTCACATCTTTCAGCTTCTTCTTGGACAGACTTTTCTTTCAATACAAGGGACAGATGGAAGGAGGAAAGAATTGCAGCAACAGTAAACACTCTGCCTGTACTGTACAGACATTGTATCAAAAGACATAAATATGTTTAATATGTTTTAATTTTAGTCTAATTTTAATTTTAATTTTTGTAATTGTATGTGTTTTAAGGCATTGAAAAATTGTCTCTATGTAAGCCACCTTGAGTCCCCTTCAGGGTAGAGAAAGGTGGAGTAAATAAATAAATGAATAAATAAATAGCAAAGTACTGGACTTCATGGAAGCATTGTGGACCTCAGCTTCCAGATTCCAGTGACAACAGGAGAAATTCTGGGTTGTCCTATATATATATATATATATATAGATATAGATATAGATATAGATATAGATATAGATATAGATATAGATATATTTCCTACCTCTGAGAGGATCTGGCATAGTCCATTCATAGATTGCTTTTTGTCATATTAACAATATTTAGAAATATCTCGAGTTTTGCTAATCTTTGTTACACAATTCATGAGTCATTATTGAAGCTCAGTGTTGGGAGGGATTCATTTAATCATTTTCTTTTCAAATCTTTCAAAAGAAAGTGATAGAAGCCCAGCCCAGGGAGGGAATACCCAACATACAGAGTCATTATTTTTCCCTTCTAAATTGTCACTGTAATCTAGCAGTTCTGAGAAGCTGAAAGCTGTAATACGCAGATGTAGCTCTTCTGTCCTAAAGAATACTCCCATCATGTAAAACAGAGCAAGCAATGTTACACATGATGAATTTCCTTCTATACATGCTTTCTTCACCATCATGAAGTAATTAAGGAAGCCTGCACTTACTTTGCATTATGATATCTCATTTGCAATATGTAGTTCCTGACTTGTATATGTTCGCTTTCTGAGCCATCCTGTCTCAGCTAAGTTGCAGGCCCGAAAAAGGCATTAATGTCACACAACAGCCTTTATCAGGTGTGATGCATATGCTTAAAATAAACACACAAGGAGGGAAAGTCTTCCAGCTCCTCCACCTATGATTTAACTTCCACCCACTTTTCAAGTTTGCTTTTTGAATTCTTAAAAATATTTTCAAACCATTGATGGCTGAATCTGTGGATACAAAATCTTTAGATATGGTGGGCTGGCTGTAATCCCTTTTTTAAACCTTCAGGCTCAGAAACAAGGTCCCAAAAATAGGTTATAGCACAATTGACTTTATGTTCAATACTGGCTCTAGAGTGATGATGGCCAGACATACTGGGCTAAGCTCTCTGCCACACCAAAAATGCCTCAATTCCAATGGGTCCTTGTCCTCTGTTTCTGGTGGGGAACAGAGGCAGCAACATGGGGACAAGACATTACTTTGCCTGTGCTGATCAGTGTAGGAAAAGAGTAATAGTGGCAGTGATATCATTGTCCATGTGGATCGAGTCAAAGCAGACCCAGTTCAGATGGCAGTAAAGCCTAAAATATTCCAGAGTCTTTTTAAATTCATGTAAACAATGTATTTGTGAACAAACAAGTATCCTTTATATGCTGGGGCTCTCCATAAAATCAGAACACCAGTTTTCCAGTTTACCAATTTTATGGAGAACCCGAATGGATAACAAAGTCTCCCCTTTTCACAAAATCACTCAAGGTGTAAGAAGGATGGTGGAAGCGATGTCATAGTGGACAGAGACGAGGCAGTCCTTTTCTTTGCATGTTTATTTTACTCCTTAAACCTGACCAAGGCCAATATATACAGTGGACTCTTGATCTACACTGGGATTTGGTTTCAAGACATTCACACTCCACCCTGGAACACCAAAATTTGTGGATGCTCAAATATCACTGTATACAATGGTGTGTCAAAACTGAGTCCCTTGTGTAAAATGGCAAAATCAAGCTTTGCTTTTTGAATTCTTAAAAATATTTTCAAGCCATTGATGGCTGAATCTGTGGACACAAAATCTTTAGATATGGCAGGCTGGCTGTAATCCCTTTTTTAAACCATCAGGCTCAGAAACAAGATCCCAAAAATAGGTTACAGCACAATTCTATGTATATCTACTCCCAAGTAAGATGAAATAAATTCAGCATAGCTTCCTCCCAAATAAGTGTACATAGGATTATATGCATGCAAGTACATAGTCCAAAGAGAAGGATATGTCTTAGTTGTTCTTACTAGGCATCTGATTCCATTGCCTTTCCTATGCCTTCTTTCTCTCTGTTGTTTGTTCCCATCACTTGAGTCTCCCCTTTCTTTGTTGCCTTCCACACCATTAAAATTCATATTGTAATCTGGAAGGTCTGGGATTTTTTTTCTGCTTATGCTTCTTTGTTCCGCTTGGTGTGTATTGACACTTCATTTGTAGTGTTCTCATCACCTCATCATCAATGAGATTTTAGTCCAATAAATATGTTTAGGTCTGGACCATTATCCGGAGGAAATCCCATTGACATCAGTGGCCATTCCTTCCAAGTAAGTGTGTTTAAGATCAAAATGACAATCATAACCTTGATGGGAAGATACAAAATCCAATTTCTACTGTGCAAGTCCTGTCTCCTTCCATTTTAAGTGAAGTCTAATATTGACTATTTATTGCAAATCATTTGACCAGGACTTCCTCCCATTTGATCCAGTTGCAAAATAAGGCAATTGCCTAGGCTAATTCTGATTTTCAAATGCAAAGATCCAGACTATTTAACTCAGTGAGTCATATTTTAAATGGTTTACTTCCGTTTCTCCCTCATAAATTACACACATTCTCATCCCTTATCATTTTACCTGTTCTGAACTAAAAGTAAGGTGTTTGTATTGGAGGCTACACACACACACACACACACACACACACACACTTTAAAAGATTGGTGACAAATTAATGTGCACATTATTAATAGTCACATCCCAAAGCTATTTTGAGGAAAACATTACACTTTCCTCTATTTATATCCCATGCGTCTGTCCTCTGTCATTGTCTTCCTCTTTAATCTTGTTTGAGTGTATGGCTCATTCGTCCTTATTTTATTGACTCAATCACAGGCACACTGTCACTTTTTATAAAATGGTCACTGCAGAATCACATCAAGCAAATTCTTGATTCCTCAGTCAGTAATTTAGTGCCTTTATGGAATTGCAATTTCAGGGCTCACTGCGTGTTTTTCTAAAATGTACTTTAGGAATTAGTTGCTCCAGTCACAAATCAGTTGAATTTATGCACAGTTGTAATACAGTTTATGGCCTCATGGTACATTGCTTCAAAAACAGCAGATGTGAAATTATGATAAATATAATGAGTGTTTTTTTGCCTGATCTACTGGAGTAGAGAAGGATCTGGAGCGTGTTTACCTATCCCATACAGTACATTTAATGTCTTAGTCAGGACTCCTGACAAAAGCTGATTAATGTCCTCATCTCTTTTATTAAAGATAAGAGTAGCGCTGCAGTCAGGAGATAGAAAGCACACCATAAATCTTCGTAAAATGAGCAGTCAAATAATCACTCATCAGAAATAAAATCTACATACATTAACACTAACATTCAGCCTACCGTGCGCACGGCCATAAAAAGAAAGAAAGATTGAGAGGGAAGAAGAGGAGGAGAAAGAGGAGGAGGAGAAGGGGAGGAGGAATTATTCACAGCAACCCCCCCCCCCCAAAAAAAAGGTAAGGTTTTCTTGAAGTTCTAATTTCAAGAAGTCCTTTAAGTTTAACATTACCATCCTTATAACCTGGATGCAATAGCTGGCATTTTGAAAGCACATGTGAAAGGAGCAGATGCCTCATCATTACATTAAGAGCATGAAGCAGGCAACAATTAAGCGATTCACTGGAAAGACATAATGCTGATCTATGCTAGCAATTAATCACGGAATACATTAGACAATGATGGGTGACCTACAAATTTTTGACAAAATAATTTTTCATCATGTTGGCGATTTCTTAGCCTAATATGCCTGCAAGGCACAGAGTCCAGACCTGTCATTTATTCCATCTCTCCTTGACAGGCGGCAACCTGTCTTCCAGACAAAATGAACATTATCTGTGCTCACTAGACATTTAGTGCAAGGCTTAGCTTATGACTAATGATAATAGGCAGACAGAAATGTTAGAGTCTGAAATAATGTTCTCTTTGTTAAAGAAATTTCTTGAGGTAGATTTTTTTCCCCAAGACACAGAAAGATAAAAACTATTTTCCCATGGCTTTTCAAAAATATTACGAACCTTTTAAAGAATACACACATGCTTTTTTAAAGAAGACCTCCCTTTAAAAGAAGTCATATGGTTTTCAGTTAATATATCAATAGAATGTGTGCCTCAGATGACATGCACAGGAAAGGAGTCAGTTGTAAAAAAATAGGAATGGCACCAATTCCTAGTTTTTGAAATCTGCCTGGCTGGCTGAAGAGTTTGTGGGATCAAAGTCAAAATCTTGGCAGTGGCCATCTTCTGATCATAAATGACAATAGCAAGTCAATAAAAAAATCTTGGTGCTTTGCCAGGTCCTAAAGCACATACAAAATGCAAGCAAAGGAAACACCACATTAACTCAGCACTCTGTGTGTGTGCATGTGTATTTCTCTGCGTGTATGTGTTTGTGTGTGTGTGTGTGTGTGTTTCAGTGTCTGACAGAGCAGGGAGGAAGCCTTTAAAGGAAAAGTGCCAGCCTCCAGAAGACAGAGACCAGCCTCCTGCTTTGCATATCCCTTGGGCATATTCATGCCCACTAAGAATACATTTTTAAAGCAACCTGTTTCTGTTTCCTTTTAGAGTCAGAGAATAGGAGACAGTGAAAATACATTTTCATTGCTGTAGACTGTTTGCCATGACATTTCATTAATTTGAATTTGAGGGTAGTTCTGCATAGCATGCTCAGTTTAGTGGTGGCGACCTTTAATTATCAGGATATTCTGGGCAAGTTAAACAAGGGGGGCAGTGCTGGGCAAAGGGTGGGGAGAGAACAAAGGAAGCAGCAGAAAAAGCTTATTCCAGAAACTCTGGAACAATAAGGTAGCTAGTTGGCACATTGTTACTGAAGTGATCATGGGACTCAAAGGCTGTGATTTAAGATACAAAAGGGATTATTAAAAGGGACAATTGATAAATTTACAAAAGACTTTAGAGGCTTTGCAGAAAGACATCTGGAAGGCAATGGAAGGCAAGTGATGATCCTCCAAGTGGTGTTAGCTTTCCCTTCCCTCATCTCTAACTGGCTTAGCCAGTGGTACAAAATCATAGAAGTGGTACTCCAAGAGAGCCAAAAGCTGCCTGACACTACTTATGGGTTATGTTAAGAATCAAAAGCCTACAGAAGAACTGAGGATCAAAGAAGAAATTGCAAGGATTCTGTCATTCAAATAGTCTTGAACTTAGGCCCCATCTATAGTGCCTTATAATCTAGTTTCTGAACCCAGATTGTCTGCTTTGAACTGGATTATATGACAGTGTAGACATTTATTTTGGAATAAATGTTTCCTTCTTTGGAGGCTTTTAAACAGAGGCTGGATGGCCATCTGTCAGAGGTGCTTTGAATGTGATTTTCCTGCTTCTTGGCAGGGAGTTGGACTGGATGGCCCATGAGGTCTCATCCAACTCTATGATTCTATGATTTCTTATTTTATGCTGTTTTGAGATGAGTGTTGATGGTACTCTTTTTTGATTGGTCTGTTTCTATTTGGATCACGAGTTATAGGTGATGGTGAAGAATTATTACTCTGTCCCTTAGCAGTTATAGTTTAGCAGTTAGCTAAACTAGCAGTTAGCTAAACTAGTAGGATCCTTAGGGGCAAGTGACCATGTGCTCCTGCAATTTGAGGAAAAAAGGAAGGCCGAAACTAAGACAAGTCAAACCCGCATTTTGGACTTTAGGAGAGCTGATTTCCAAAAAATGAAGGAAACGCTGAGCAGCATTCCGTGGACACAGATACTAAAAGACAAGGGAGTTACGGATGGAAGGGAATTTCTCAAGAGTGAAATACTCAAGACGCAATTGCAAATCGTGCCAACAAAGAGAAAAAATAGGACAAGTGCAAAGAAGCCAGAATGGATGTCCAAAGAACTTCTAACTGTGCTAAGACACAAAAGAGACATGCACAAAAAGTGGAAAAAGGGAGAAATCACCAAAGAAGAATTCAAACAAATAGCCAACACCTGTAGGGAAAAGGTCCGCAAAGCTAAAGCACAAAACGAGCTCAGGCTTGCCAGGGACATTAAAAACAATAAAAAGGGCTTCTATTCTTATGTCAGTAGAAAAAGAAAAAACAAGGAGGCGATAGGACCTCTTCGCGGAGAAGATGGGGCAATGCTGACAGGGGATAGGGAAAAGGCAGAACTACTTAATGCCTTCTTTGCCTCGGTCTTCTCACAAAAAGAGAGTCTTCAACCTCAGCAAGATGGAGTGGATGAGGGATTGGAGGACATCCAACCCCAAATTGGGAAAGAAGTCGTCCAGGAATACCTGGCCGCTCTTAATGAGTTCAAGTCCCCAGGGCCAGATCAACTACACCCAAGAGTATTGAAGGAACTAGCGGAAGTCATTTCGGAACCATTGGCAACCATCTTTGAGAGTTCTTGGAGAACGGGAGAAGTTCCAGCAGATTGGAGGAGGGCCAATGTGGTCCCAATCTTCAAGAAAGGAAAAAAGGATGACCCAAACAACTACCGTCCGGTCAGCCTCACGTCGATACCGGGCAAGATTCTGGAAAAGATTGTTAAGGAAGCGGTCTGCAAACACTTAGAAACAAATGCAGTCATCGCTAATAGTCAACATGGATTTATCAAAAACAAGTCATGCCAGACTAATCGGATCTCTTTCTTCGATAGAGCTACAAGCTGGGTAGATGCGGGGAATGCCGTGGATGTAGCGTACCTGGATTTCAGTAAGGCCTTCGACAAGGTCCCCCATGACCTTCTGGCAAGGAAACTAGTCCAATGTGGGCTAGGCAAAACTACGGTGAAGTGGATCTGTAATTGGTTAAGTGGACGAACACAGAGAGTGCTCACTAGTGCTTCCTCTTCATCTTGGAGAGAAGTGACGAGCGGAGTGCCGCAGGGTTCCGTCCTGGGCCCGGTCCTGTTCAACATCTTTATTAATGACTTAGATGAAGGGTTAGAAGGCATGATCATCAAGTTTGCAGACGACACCAAATTGGGAGGGATAGCCAATAGTCCAGAGGACAGGAGCAGAATTCAAAACGATCTTGACAGATTAGAGAGATGGGCCAAAACTAACAAAATGGGGGAGCCCCCATAGAAGTCGTGGTGGGGAGGGGGAGATACGGGAAAGGGAGACCTTTAATTCGGCCTAGGGAACGTGGATCAACATTAGTAATTCCAAAGCGGTCTCCTGATGTGAGAAGTCGGTGTAACCAGGAAGGCGGTCCCTCCGGGTTGAAGGTGGTGCTGTTGAACGCCAGATCTGTCAATGGTAAAACAGCTTTCATCCAGGATTTGATCCTGGATGAACGGGCAGATCTAGTGTGCATCACACAGACCTGGCTGGATGAAGCTGGAGGAGTGAATTTGACCAGGCTTTGTCCACCAGGTTTCTCTGTGCAGCACCAACCGAGATCCGGAGGGCGGGGAGGCGGGGTTGCAGTGGTCTATAGAGATTCCATTCGTCTGACCAGGGGCCCCATCCCGCAGTCAACAAAATTTGAATGCGTCCACCTGAGGGTGGGTGACCGGGACAGTTTAGGGATTCTGTTAGTGTACCGTCCACCTCGCTGCACTACAGACTCCCTGACTGAGCTAGCGGGGGTGGTCTCAGACCTGGCGTTGGAGTCCCAATGGCTACTTGTGCTGGGGGACTTCAACGTCCACGCCGAGGCCATCTTATCGGGAGCGGCTCAGGACTTCATGTCTGCCATGGCAACCATGGGGCTGTCCCAACAGGTATCTGGCCCCACCCACAGTGGGGCCAGATTACATTAGACTTGGTTTTCTGTCAGGGATGGGAGGAAGGTGGCGGTGTTGAGGAGTTATCCATCTCTCCGTTGCCATGGACCGACCACCACCTGGTCAGCTTTAGACTCACTGCACCCCCTAACCTCCGCAGAGGTGGAGGACCCATTAAGTTGGTCCGCCCCAGGAGGCTTATGGATCCGGATGGAACCCTGACGGCTCTTGGGGAATTTCCCGCCTCCTCGGTTGGTGATCCTGTCGATGCCCTGGTCGCTCTCTGGAATGGGGAGATGGCTAGGGCAATAGACACGATGGCCCCAGAACGTCCCCTCTCGAGTAGCCGAGCTAAACCAGCTCCTTGGTTCACTGAGGAGCTGGCAGCGTTGAAGCGAAAGAAGAGGGTACTAGAGAGCGTGTGGCGTTCAGATCCAAGCGAGCCAAATCGAACACGGTTTGTGTCCTTTTTAAGGGCATACGCCGCGGCAATAAGAGCCGCAAAGAAGACCTTCTTTGCGGCCACTATTGCGTCTGCAAAGAACCGTCCAGCTGAACTGTTCCGAGTTGTCAGAGGCCTGTTAAAGCCCACCATGCAGGATGGGTGCCCTGATGACTCGGCAGCTCGCTGTGAAGCCTTTGCTCAGTTCTTTGCAGACAAAGTCGCTTTGATCCGCTCTGGTCTGGATACCATATTAACGGCAGTCTCTGAGGATGTAACACGAGCATCTGCTTGTCCGGTTTTGATGGATTCATTTCAATTGGTTCAATCCGAGGATGTGGACAAGGTGCTTGGAGGAATGAGAGCTACCACATGCATCCTAGACCCCTGCCCATCCTGGCTTCTGAAGGAGGCCAGAGGGGGATTGGCCGAATGGGTGAAGGTGGTGGTTAATGCCTCCCTTCGGGAAGGCATATTTCCAGCCAGCTTAAAGCAAGCTGTGATAAAACTGCTGTTGAAAAAGCCATCACTGGACCCCACTCAATTCGTCAACTATCGGCCTGTTTCCAATCTCCCCTTCTTGGGCAAAGTCCTGGAATGTGTGGTGGCCTCACAACTCCAGGCATTCTTGGTAGGCACGGATTATCTGGACCCGGCACAGTCTGGCTTTAGGCCGGGGCATGGTACCGAGACAGCTTTGGTCGCCTTAGTCGATGATCTGCGCCGGGAGCTCGACAGGGGGAGTGTGTCCCTGTTGGTGCTGCTGGACCTCTCAGCGGCCTTCGATACCGTCGACCACGGTATCCTTCTGGGACGCCTCGCGGGAATGGGTCTTGGAGGAACTGTTCTACAGTGGCTCCGCTCATTCCTCGAGGGTCAGTCTCAGAAGGTGTTACTGGGGGACTCCTGTTCAACCCCACAACCTTTGTCTTGTGGGGTTCCCAGGGTTCAATATTGTCTCCCATGTTGTTCAACATCTACATGAAGCCGCTGGGTGAGATCATCCGGAGTTTCGGGGTGCGATGTCATTTGTACGCAGATGATGTTCAACTCTGTCACTCCTTTCCACCTGTCACTAAGGAGGCTGTCGAGGTCCTGAACCGGTGCTGGGCCGCTGTGACGGTCTGGATGGGGGCGAACAAATTGAAATTGAATCCAGACAAGACAGAGGTACTCCTGGTCAGTCGCAAGGCCGAACAGGGTATAGGGTTACAGCCTGTGTTGGATGGGGTCGCACTCCCCCTGAAGATGCAGGTTCGCAGTTTGGGTGTGATCCTGGACTCATCGCTGAGCCTGGAACCCCAGGTTTCGGCGGTGACCAGGGGAGCATTCGCACAGTTAAAACTCGTGCGCCAACTGCGCCCGTACCTTGGGAAGTCTGACTTGGCCACGGTAGTCCACGCTCTGGTTACATCCCGTTTAGACTACTGCAACGCTCTCTACGTGGGGTTGCCTTTGAAGACGGCTCCGAAGCTCCAATTAGTCCAACGGTCGGCAGCCATGATACTAACTGGAGCGGAGCGCAGGGAGCATACAACTCCTCTGCTGCACCAGCTCCACTGGCTGCCGATTTGCTACCGGGCTCAATTCAAAGTGCTGGCATTGGCCTTTAAAGCCCTAAACGGTTCTGGCCAACCACCTATCCGAACATATCTCGGCCTATCAGCCCACCAGGACCCTAAGATCTTCTGGGGAGGCCTTGCTCTCTATCCCGCCTGCTTCACAGGTGCGCCTGACGGGGACGAGAGACAGGGATTTTCTGTGGTGGCCCCTCGGCTCTGGAACGCCCTTCCCATGGAGGTAAGATCAGCTTCCTCGCTGATGGTATTCCGAAGAAAACTAAAAACTTGGATGTTCAAGCAGGCATTTGGCTAATTCGGTGCAATGAATGTGTTGATTACGGATTGGCAATATGGATGATGCAATTGGACCACGATTTTAGTTAGGAGATGTATTGGATTGTGATTTCATGTAATATTGTGTATTATGTTTTTTATGGTTTTAATTGTATACTGTGCACTGTATATTTTGTTGTAAACCGCGTTGAGTCGCCAATTAGGCTGAGAAACGGCGGTATACAAGGACAGTAAATAAATAAATAAATAAATAAATAAATAAATAAATAAATAAAATGAAGTTCAACAGTGACAAATGTAAGATACTCCACTTTGGCAGAAAAAATGAAATGCAAAGATACAGAATGGGTGACGCCTGGCTCGAGAGCAGTACGTGTGAAAAAGATCTTGGAGTCCTCGTGGACAACAAGTTAAACATGAGCCAACAATGTGATGTGGCGGCAAAAAAAGCCAATGGGATTTTGGCCTGCATCAATAGGAGCATAGTGTCTAGATCTAAGGAAGTAATGCTACCCCTCTATTCTGCTTTGGTTAGACCACATCTGGAATATTGTGTCCAATTCTGGGCACCACAATTCAAGAGAGATATTGACAAGCTGGAATGTGTCCAGAGAAGGGCGACTAAAATGATCAATGGTCTGGAGAACAAGCCCTATGAGGAGCGGCTTAGGGAACTGGGCATGTTTAGCCTGAAGAAGAGAAGGCTGAGAGGAGATATGATATAAATATGTGAGAGGAAGCCACAGGGAGGAGGGAGCAAGCTTGTTTTCTGCTTCCTTGGAGACTAGGACGTGGAACAATGGCTTCAAACTACAAGAGAGGAGATTCCATCTGAACATTAGGAAGAACTTCCTGACTGTGAGAGCCGTTCAGCAGTGGAACTCTCTGCCCCGGAGTGTGGTGGAGGCTCCTTCTTTGGAAGCTTTTAAGCAGAGACTGGATGGCCATTTGTCAGGGGTGATTTGAATCCAATATTCCTGCTTCTTGGCAGGGGGTTGGACTGGATGGCCCATGAGGTCTCTTCCAACTCTATGATTCTATGATTCTATGATTCTAGGTTTAATAGGGCACCATTTCTTTCCCTGTGTAGATAATTTTGGAGAGTAGACTCTTTACAGTGCCATATCAATTTCTGGAGGGAGTACCCAAAAATCCCATATAGCTGAGCTTACCCACACCAACAGACCAATTCTATAGATTCTTGTGCTAGTAATACTTTTTCCTAGGCTTAAAAAGTTTAATGTCCCAAATTCAATTACTATTCTTACTAGAGTAGACTCATGGAATCTATTGCTGAACAATCCGTCAGCACTAACATAAATGTTATTAATGCAATTGGGACTAGAGTTGGGACTAGAAAATGGACATACGAATATATTAAAGAGCTTTTGATAATACTGAGGTGTTTTTAATGCTGTGCATCTAGCTATAGGGACATAACTAGACATTTCTCCACTATCACCCCTGCTCTCCAAAAGTCAATAAATTGTTATATTGTGGGGGATGCAGCAGATTAAAGTGTGTGTGTGTGGGGGGGGGGGGTCACATGGCAGAACTTTATATATTTCTTCTTGTCTCAATGTCTACCAACATTAAAGATAAAAGAGACCCATCCCATATTCAACTCTAATTTGGTATTTTGGTATTTGGTATTTTCAGTACAATACTGGAAATGTTCGTTGCTGCTCACCGACTAGAACATTAAGATCGTCTGGGGAGGCCCTGCTCTCAATCCCGCCTGCGTCACAGGCGCGTCTGGCGGGGACGAGAGACAGGGCCTTCTCAGTGGTGGCCCCTCGGCTATGGAATGCCTTACCGGTAGACATCAGACAGGCACCTTCGTTGCTGGCGTTTCGGAGAAAGGTTCAAGACTTGGCTTTATGAACAAGCGTTTGGTTAAACAGTGCAACTGAACATAGGAAGACGGTAAATGGAACATAGGAATGGCACAAGGATTATGAGAACGGATCTGATTTCACTGAGGTGTTATGTTTGTTCTTGTTAATTGTTGTTGATTGATGTTGTTGATTTTGTTGTTGCATTTGTTGCGTTTTTAACTGCACTGACATTGTTGTGATAACCTGTACCTTGTAAACCGCATTGAGTCGCCTGTTTGGGCTGAAAAATGCGGTATAGAAATAAAGCAAATAATAATAATAATAATTGTTTATTATATGTATGTATGTATGTATGTATGTATGTGTGAATATGTGTAGAGGTGTACAAAATAATATTACAAAACAATGCAATATAAAATAAAATACAATTATGTAAAACAGTTGGCATGAAACACTTTTAAAACAGCAAGATTTTTTAAAATATCAAATCAATAAAATAAATATCAGCATCCAGTCTTTTTAAAATTGTAACATATGGGTTTTTAAGACCTAGGTGTTTAAAAGCAGTCAGAGTAGCTTGGTTACATTGATTATATATTCTGCTGTAGTTTTATGCTGTATTTAGAATTTATGGTTTTACTTTTTTATGTAACTGTTTTGTTTTTATCATTACCCACCTGAGAATGTTCATTGTTAAACAATATCAACAATGAAACTAAATAAATGATCACATTTTGGTCAGTATTCTTTTTCACTGAGAAGCTATCTCTATACAATGTGTGACCACTTCTGCAGGAGAAGTGTTGATTCCAGCTGGTAATCCGATGCAAGGAGAACCACAAATTATTCTGGAAATTCCAGTAAATTCAAGAATGTTTTTGATGTGCAGACAGCTGAATTGGGCAATCCAGCACCCATGCATTGAAAAGACACACCACTGTTTCACCACCAGAGGCAGCTCCCTGGCAGAGTTTTGCTGATGCCATCACTTCTGGGAATCACATGGCTGGGAACTCTGGTGACCTCACCAGAAGTAGCATATTTAGCAAGACTCTGCAAAGGAACTACTTTTGGCCAGCGAAACAGCAGCCACAGTCCCTGGTTGCCTGGCCAACTGTCTGGATAACAGAACAGCTTTGGGGCAGGTCCCGTAGCCAGGAGTTTGTTTCGGGGTGGGGGCTGAGTTCGGTTCGGGGGGGGCTGAGTTTGGTTCGGGGGGGGGGGCTGAGTCTGAGTGAAACAGGGTCTACCCTAGCAAACCTTTTGTATCGTTACCCCAATACCCCCATGCATATGGGATATATTGAGTATAGTGATCAGATCATGATATGAATAAACATCGCAGATTAAATAATGCACCAGTAAGGCCTTCTCGCAGACCACCAAGCGCCCCTCCCCCCCCCCCCCCCCCCGGCTACATGCCTGCTTTGGGGCATATCTGTGGAGCATACAAGGCAGCTCTGAAGCTGCTTACACTCCAGTGTATTTTGGCTGATGTTGGTGTGGTCATAGAGGAGCCATAAAGATCACACAACAAAATTGCCTAATAGGCTGGTCAGTTTGGGACAAATGTAAAAACTGGGTGATGTTTCCCAGTAAAGAATATAAAACTTCAGGGTGCCACAAGGCACAAACAGAGAGAAGGAGAAACAAAGAAAACTGGGATTTTGGGATTGCTTCACCGATTGGACTGAAGGACCAGACGCCCAGCTTCCTATGAACATCTGAAACCCAGACTCCATCTACATTGAGAATGGTATAGTAATGTTTACCTGGTTACAGTAAATATTATTTTCTTTTAATCTCACCTGAATATGAGCTGTAACTTTCAAACTACTTCTAAGGTCCCTTCCACACTACCCTATATCTCAGAATCTGATCCCAGATTATCTGCTTTAAACTGGAATATATGAGTCTCAACTGCCAGATAATCTGGGATCAGATCCTGAGATATAGGAGCATAGTGGAAGGGCACTAAGTAGTGCCTTTATGTATAAGATACCATTTTTGCTAATGTAGGTTGTTTGCTTAGGGAAAAAAGGTTTCCTTTTAAGATCTCCTTTGCTCTATTATCTTTTTATGTGCCTCTGCTTAGTGTGCATGCACACAAAAGCATATAGGATTGCAATCTCCCACAAGGCAGGAGAAGGGAAAGTGTTTGTAGAATCAGAGATGATAGAGTAGCTTCCAGCGAAGTTACTACATTACAGGGGTAAAATCAATGGGTGGAGGCAGCTATATGATCTCAAGTGATACTGTTAGTAGTAATTCAGATATGTGGGATTTCATTCCATTTGTTGAAGGACAGCACTCACCCTGGTACCAACTTCCCATGGGAACAACCTTGGGACTGCTATATTTCCCATAGCACGCTCATGAATCTGCCAAAACAAAGGTAACCATTTCTAACTAATTGGAACTCACAGTCCTTGGCATTACTCAGCAAGTGCTATCAGCATAATATCGCATGTACACAGAATCAAAAGCAAATAAGCCAACAAATACAATATTGCATTAGTGTGCATATAGTATAATCATAATATACACCCCCCCCCCCAAAAAAAAAAAGAAAGAAGAAGAAGCATGCCATGATTTAAGATTCCAACAGTTGCCCATGCCTATCCAGGAGTAGGAGCAGGGCAATTACACATATATATTATAAATGCTCAGAATATTATTGATAGATAAAACCAAAAAATAACATTGTGTTGGTTCCAGGCTATGTTTGCTACTTGCATACAGACCTCACTCACAGAAAAGACTCCTAGCCAATATGTTAATATCATCTTTCTTTCCCCAAAACCACAGCTCACCTCATTCACTAGGCTTTTTTGAACTATGGAAGTCAGTCTGATTAAATGTATCTATAGGTGTGTTTAACTCACTGGTTCAATTTACAAAATTATGTGAGGTAGCCATGCTGAAAAGTCCATTGTATTATTGTCAGCTAGACCGAGATCAACTCAAAGCTCTCATGTACTCTCATTATGGTTTTAGTCAAGTTTGATTATGGTCTTAATAGAAGCAAAGAATGATTTGCTATCCAGATGTTTGAGAGTAGAGTCCTTACATTATTTTCCCATTGGCCACACTGGATCAGCATGGTATGTGGAAGAGGAATACCTTTTGGATTACATCTCCTTCAATTGCTCAGCCATCTTGGAATTTGTGAGTAGTAGCCCAAAGAGTAATATTTTCAAACTGTATGGTTGGAGCTAAAGGAAATTGTAGGCCAAGCTACTTGAAAGAACAAAGTTCTGTTTTTGTGCAAAACTATAATCTGGCCAAAATCTCTTGGCTGCTTACAAAAGTATAAACCCTGTTGAACTCAGTTGAAGTTAGTTCAGTGAAAACAAGCATGTACATTGCCTTTCACTCAATATTTTACAGCTTACCCAGCATGATTTCTGCATTGCTGTATCAATGTATTCCCTTTTCCATTATTTTTTCAGGTAGGAAAATTGTTTTGCTGAACATAATAATAATAATAATAATAATAATAATAATAATAATAATACTTTATTTATACCCCACCACCATCTCCCCAAGGGGACTCAGGGCGGCTTACCTGAGACTAGCCCTGCCATACAATACATCAATATAAACAGAACACAGCAATAAAATGTAAGGGAAAAATACAATACAAAACCATTATAAATAACACATCAACAATATAAAATCACAACATTTAACACGCAGAAATCAATCACTGTGGGCAGGGCCGATTCTAAAAGATTAAAAATTAAAAACACTGGGTGAGAAACTTCAGAAAATAAGTCTGTAGAAGACAATTACAAACTGAGATGTAATCCTGTGTATGCAAAGCTAAGAGCAGCTTTGACTCCTATACATCCAGTACCTGGAACATGCCAAAAGAGCAAGAGCTACTCATCTGACAACAATGTGTGCACAGACAGCACACACTTGTCATCATATTGGCAATGAGAGCAAATCAAGGACATTCTTCAGACAATGAAATAGCTAAAGTGGCTATGGGCCAGTAATGTCATAAAACATGAACCTGTGGAACACAAGCTGTCACTTATTTCATACCAATTTGCATCCTTATTTATTTATTTATCTTGCAGAAACCCGGCACAATTGAAACAATAAGAGGAAGATTCAACTGGCAGAGGTCTCACCTCCATTTTGTATAATTTGATGCTTAAAAGCCTACACGTAAAACATGTAAATATATGCAGACCTGAGAGTAGGCCCTCAGTATGGAAATTACAGAGAAGAACTGAGGAAACCACAAGCCATAAACAAGAACACTGTGGAGGCTATAAATATTTAGAAATGCTCTGGAGATACACAGAGTCTCCTTCCACAAATTCAGTTCTCAATATTCAGGAAGACACACACCGCATTCTGCCATCTGAACAGGGTTATAGCGGGGAACTTTATTGGAGGAATCCTGAAATTATCTCACAGATTCTGCATTCTGGAAAGACAATGGAAACAACAGATTACTTTTTTCAGTTTATGCACACAAAATGAGCTTTAGATTTTTGTCAGTCTTTTCCAAGCCACTGCCCTTTGCCACCCATTGAACAACGCTATGAAGTAACGCAGGTATGTTCTCTCTAAGTACCGATTTTACTTGGCAGCTGAAGGTGAAAGGAATAAGATGACATGAAAATTGCAAGATTATAACCAGCAGATGCACAAGAATAAAATGTAGTAAGACAAAGCACACTGAGTTCTCAGGGATATACAAATGTGTATGAAAGACACACTTCAGCTACAAAAGAAATACTATGAATACTGCTAGAGCTTGTTGTCTGAGAGCTTATGGCACAAACATTATTTGAGCTAGTTTAGCACAGTTATGTGAATTATTGATATAGCTTCCAAAAAAAATTCAGAGCCTAGGAACTGGTTTAGATTGCTCCATAACCATGCCACATGTTTCTGTCAAAAAAAAAACCAACAAAAAATAAAAAATCTATTTTTTATGGAAAACAAGTATAAATCATAGCTAAAGTAACTGTTCCAAATGCAACTTTCTAGTTGAATCTTTTGGGGTTTTCTAGCTTATGTCTAAATCCTCTTTTTGTCCAGATTAGAGTAGACCTACTCAATCTATTAAACTAGCCAACAGGCTCCCTCACTGCTTTCTTTCCCCTGATAGGCAAATAACATTTTATTTTATCAGGTTTTAGTCAATAACTGGGAAAGACTTTCATCCTGGAAAGACTGGTTTTCAGATCCCAAAGCACTTTGGATTTTAGAATAAAAACATGGACAAAGACACTATGTAGTGACTAAGGGGGGCTCTGCATATTTATTCTAAATTGTCCCCTCCAGGACAATTCTGCTAAGATTTTTGTGTTCATAGAGGTCTAGAGATCAAAGAGCATAAAAGACAAGCCAGTGGGACATTACACCAACCATGCTATTACAGCAGGCATCTTGACAAACCTGAGTAAATCATACTACACATTACACTGGGCTCCTGCATATCTGAAATGCATGGTTATCTGAACCACCTACCTGCCGTAATCACCGTATTGTAAAATGGGTGGGTGCACAGTGCTCGGCCTGCTGAGATCTATTTCATGACTCCCAATATATATCAGATTACTATATCTGGCAGATTACTGTATCTGTGTTCTCCTGCCTGCTTGTCGGAATGAATAAACGGTTTAATTTACAGTTGCAGATCTTGAAATTGACGGGGGAAGGGAGAAACAGCCAAGGGTTTGGGAGAAATAAACTGCATTGAGTTCAATGAACTTGTTGCATATTGGAGGCCTTAGAAATCTTTTCAATGGTATCACCAATTCTAAAAAATATAGGAAAGTCCAAATCCTATCATGTTGTTCTCTTGGAAAGATTTCTTGGAAGAACCAAGGGGGGGGGGGGAGGTTGCAATTGCCTTCCTCAGAGACTGAAAATGTTTGATCTGCTCAAGGTCTCCCAGGAGTTTTCCAAGGCCAAGCAAGGATTGTAACCCAGAGGCCTAGCTCTCTCAGGATTTTCACCACTCTAACCACTACACCATACTGGCTTTCTCTTTTACACATGTACCAAATTAAATGAAGAAACATGTCTAGCTCTGAATTGAAGATTATTAAAACATGATGTACTTCTTTCCATTCCACTTATATAGATGGAACACCCTGTTGTCCTAGGAAGCTTTTGGGGCACTTCCTCCTCACTGCCCAACAGCCACCATCATACAACGTATAGTGCCTGCTGGTGTGGCCCTATGGAGGAAATGTCCGGACTGCATCTCTGGAGGCTTCCCTTGGAACATGGAACTACTGGGCCAAGTCACGGCAGCAATGCTTCCCCACATGGGATGGGAAAGCATCAGCTGTGGGTGAGGTGGGGTGCAGGGTGCTGGGATTGCCCCGCTGATTTGCCATTGGTGGTTCTGAATAACCCCACAGGACCTCATCCATGTTATAAGGTCCTAAGAAAAGTAGATACGCCTGTCAATATTCATATGTTTTGGAATAAGTGAGATCTCTGAAACATCACAACAAAATTGGCTTTAAAGGAAGCTCCGTAATGTTATTCCTTCTCCAGTGACTCCCAAGTAGTAGGAGAGCAGAATGAAGAAAAGCTACTCTCTTCCCATTATTGTTGTTGTTGTTGTTGTTTATGTATATGTTTATTTATATTCCACCTTCTCTCTCTATATGGAGATTCAAAGCGGCTTACAATTAAAAGTATTACAACTTAAAATATACAATATATAAATATCAAAACAGTATTAAATATCATTAATATTTTTAAAATTCAAGTTAAAACCATAAAAGCTTATAAAACCACAGCACCCCTGACTTAAACAACTTCATCTTTATCTTTTTTTTCCTAAAAGTTAGCATGGAAGTAAACATAAACATCAACTCTCAACCAATGCCATTCCACACTTGTCATGAAACTGTGTAGCTCCCCATGTGTGGCATGATTTTAAAGCTATTCTTATACATAGAGCCCTATAATGGAAGAAACTCCAAGAACCTGGCTGGGAACAAGAATTGCAAGAGAGAGAGAGAGAAAACATATATTTAAAGCATGTTATTTTTCCACTTCATGTTAAATAACTGCAGTTATTTAATATGACGACAGTAACATGAACTCATTACAAGACAGATAACATTACTAAGCCACTGACTAATGTGTTTTCTTGTAAAATGAGAGAAATGGTGCACCTGTATGTCTAAAAACAATCGCATTATTATCTCTTTAAATGCCTTCCCTTATTATGGGCTCTAACCTTTGAGACACTCCTGGGAAGGATTTTTGCTCACCCTTTAGTCAGCATCTCCATCAGTTACTTAAGAAATTTGCATGTGTCAATTATTGTAGAACGTACACATCAAATGCAGCACTACTTACAGGCTGGCTGATTGGCACTTTGATCCTAAAGGGAATTACGTTTCAGTCCTCAAACCAGTTATATATGAAGTAGTCCCACAGACTTTGATGGGATCACTCCAAAGTATGTAGCTTAAGCAATGCAGTTCAATTCCCTTTAGGAATTCCACTTAAAGGCATGTTTCTTAGCATCACTGGGGAATCAGTATCTTTAAGACAAAATTGTAACAAAATTGTAACATGTAATTATTTTTTAAATTAAATTAGTTACTTCTAGTATAAGAAGTATGAGTACTGAAACTGAAATTATGTTGTACAGTTGAGTATCCCTTATCTAACAGCATTTTGTTTTTCTTTTTCTTTTTCCAGATTTTGGAATATCTGTTTGCATGCACATGCATAATGAGATATCTTGAAGGTGGATCTAGACGCAAAATTCATTTGTGTTTCATATATATGTTATTCACCTAGCCTGAAGGTAATTTTAAATATTTTCCCATGAAACAAAGGTTTTGTTCATTGAACCGTTAGAAAGCAATGCCACCATTATCCTAGCCACTCATGTGATTCAGATGTTAGAGGCTTTCAGATTTCAAAATTCTGGATAAGGGATGCATTACCTGTACTGTCTTCTTGGCACCACTGGTTTCTTACTCATATGGAACACACTGATAGCAAAATTTGATTCAAGCACTGATGGGTGGGTGGTATTCATGCCCATGGTTAAGGGCATTCACTCAGAGTTTTACTCTGAATTTTAACAGAGATTTCCAAGGTGACAAACCTTGCCTCCAAAATAGTTTAGTTTAGTTACTTTAAAGTTCAGGCTTCAATCTTGAGTAGAATTATCATCCCACAGACATGGAAGGTCCCAGACAGAACTGAGTGTAAATTTTTGACTAATTCATCTGCCCCAGAAAAATCTCTATTTGTCATTTACAAACCACTTTACACAGTACTACAAGTCTATCCTATCGGGTCTTCAGCTACAATGATAAATGCTTTGTGTACAAAAACAATAAGATATAACTGGGCTAACAGTGCTACAATTCTGTAATGTGAATAGACCCAGGAAAGATTTGGGAGCTGTGGTGAAAGCCAGCATAGGTTTCTCAAAACAAGTCATGCTATACACACACACACACACACACACACACGTATCCTATATCCTGACCTGGTAGATCAGGAGGATGTAGTATATCTTGATTTCATGAAGAATTTTGACAAGGTTCTCCATGATATTTTTGCATACAAACTGGTAAATTGTGAGATCAATAATGCTACTGTTAGATCAATTTTGAATTGGTTAACTGATCAAGTCCAAAGAATGCTCACCAATGGTTCCTATTCATAGAAGTGGCTAGTGAGATGCCTCAGGGCTGTGTCCAAGGCCCAGTGTTTTTCAACAAAATACTTGGTTGAATGGGACAGAAGATGTGCATGTCACATCTGCAGCTGACAGAAAATGCGGAGAGGTACCTATACCCAAAATGGAAAATTCAGAATGATGTGAACTAAAGCTAACAAACTGACTTTCAAAATGAAATAGAGTGTAAGGTACTACATGTAGGCAAGAGAAATAAAATGTACAAGGGCAGGATTAGTAGCAACTGGCTTTGCATCAATGCATGCAGAAGATATCTGGAGTCTTAGTCCACAAGCTAAACACGAGTCTGCGGTGTGATAGAGTGACCAAAAAGTGAATACAACTGCATCTATAGAAATATTATTTGTTTCTTTGTTTGTTTATTTCAGACATGTATATACCATCCTTCTCACCCCTGGAGTGGGACTCAGAGCAGCTTAAAACCGGCAACCATTTGATGTCAACAACCAATATAATGTTCAGATAGGAAGTAATAGTAGAATACTGTGTCATCATAGTTCAAGATGAACATTGCCAAGCTGAAATATGTCCAGAGAATGGTATGAGAAACAGGAATGGGCATGCTTAGCTTGAAGAAGAGATGATTGAGAGGTGTCATAACAGCCATCTTTAAATATCTGAAGGGATGTCAGTATGGTTGTTTTTGCTGTTACACAGAGAATGATAAGAACCAATAGATTCAACTTAGAAAAAATAATTACATTTAAAAATCAGAGAAAGCTGATTTTTAGAGGGATGGACTGCCTTGAATATAGATAAACTTCTCTTCTTTGGAGGACTTTAAATAGAAATTGTATGAACATCTCTAGGGAGATTACAAGCTAATTAATCATCAAAAGAGTATGTGGGATTTTAAAAATGTATTTATTTACTTCACTTATGTACCACTTTTCTGACCTCAGTGGAGGACTCAAAGTGGTTTCCAACATAATTATGGCAAAATTTAATGCCTCACATACAGAAACCTAACATAACAATAACATACAATTATCAATTAAATCATAAAACAGAACATCATTTAACATTAAAACATGGAACTAAAAACATATCAATATAAACATTAAAATCACACAATCCAACAATCATAGTCCAGGCTGTTCCAAATATCGTATCTATTGCACATAATCCCTGATCATTCCTTGTACTGCTTGCTGTCCAAAGGCTTGGTCCCATAGCCAAGTTTATACTTTTCTTCCTAAAGGCCAGGAAGGAGTGCGTTGATCCAATTTTGTTGGGGTGGGAGTTCCATAGCCAATGAGCCACCACTAATCACTAGTTCCCAACAATCACACTTGCGAGGGAGGTGGAACTGAGAGAAGGGCCTCCCCAGATGATCCTAATCTCTGAGATGGTTCATAGAGGGAGATATGTTCAGACAGGTAAGCTGGGCCGGAACCGTTTAGGGCTTTATAGGCTAAAGCCAGCACTTTGAATTTTGTCTGGTAGCAGACTGGCAGCCAGTAGAGCTGGAGTTACAGGGGGGTTGTATGCTCTTTGTACCCCACTCCAGTGAGTAATCTGGCTGCCACCTGTTGGACCAATTGAAGCTTATAAACTGTCTTCACAGGCAACCCCACATAGAGCATGTTGCAGTAGTCTATATGGGATGTAACCAGAATGTGGACTACTGTGGCCAAGTCTGACTTCCCAAGGTACGTGTGCAACTGGCACACAAGCTTTAGTTGTGCAAAAGTTCCCCTGGTCACTGCTGAAACCTGAGGTTCCAGGCTCAGCGATGAGTCCAGGATCACTCCCAAGTTGTGAACATGTGTCTTCAGGGGGAGTGTAACCCCATCTAACACAGGCTATAACCCTATACCCTGTTCAGCCTTTTTCTTAATAATGTTAATAATGAAAATATGGATTTATGTGGAGATGGTTCTTCTAAGTTTCCCTTCCCTTCAATCCACATCACTGGGACATCTGGCTCACATGAACCTATACAAGCTAAAAAAATGACCCTAGATCCAGAGAAATTCTCTAATTCTAAATAGACTCATGATGAACCAGAGACCATAAACCCCACTGAATCAGGTCATAATGAGCCATGGTGAATGTTGTTCATTCGTTCAGTCGTCTCCGACTCTTCGTGACCTCATGGACCAGCCTACGCCAGAGCTCCCTGTTGGCCGTTACCACCCCCAGCTCCCTCAAGGTCAGTCCAGTCACTTCAAGGATGCCATCCATCCATCTTGCCCTTGGTCGGCCCCTCTTCCTTTTGCCTTCCACTTTCCCCAGCATCATTGTCTTCTCTAGGCTCTCCTGTCTCCTCATGATGTGGCCAAAGTACTTCAGCTTTATCTCTAGTATCTTTCCCTCCAGTGAGCAGTCGGGCTTTATTTCCTGGAGGATGGACTGGTTGGATCTTCTCGCAGTCCAAGGCACTCTCAGCACTTTCCTCCAACACCACAGCTCAAAAGCATCGATCTTCCTTCGCTCAGCCTTCCCTAAGGTCCAGCTCTCACATCCGTAGGTGACTACAGGGAATACCATGGCTTTGACTAGGCGGATCTTTGTTGCAAGTCTGATGTCTCTACTCTTCACTATTTTATCGAGACTGGACATTGCTCTCCTCCCAAGAAGTAAGCGTCTTCTGATTTCCTGGCTACAGTCTGCATCTGCAGTAATCTTTGCACCTAGAAATACAAAGTCTGTCACGGCCTCCACGGTTTCTCCCTCTATTTTCCAGTTGTCAATCATTCTTGTTGCCATAATCTTGGTTTTTTTGACGTTTAGCTGCAACCCGGCTTTTGCGCTTTCTTCTTTCACCTTGATTAGAAGGCTCCTCAGCTCCTCCTCGCTTTCGGCCATCAGAGTGGTGTCATCTGCATATCTGAGGTTGTTAATGTTTCTTCCAGCAATTTTCACCCCAGCTTTGCATTCATCCAGCCCCGCACATCGCATGATGTGTTCTGCATACAAGTTAAAAAGGTTGGGTGAGAGTATGCAGCCTTGCCGTACGCCTTTCCCAATCTTGAACCAGTCTGTTGTTCCGTGGTCAGTTCTGACTGTTGCTACTTGGTCCTTGTACAGATTCCTCAGGAGAGAGACAAGGTGGCTTGGTATGCCCATCCCACCAAGAACTTGCCACAATTTATTATGATCCACACAGTCAAAGGCTTTAGAATAGTCAATGAAGCAGAAGTAGATGTTTTTCTGAAACTCCCTGCCTTTCTCCATTATCCAGCGGATATTGGCAATCTGGTCTCTGGTTCCTCTGCCTTTTCTAAACCCAGCTTGAACATCTGGCAACTCTCGCTCCATGTATTCCTGGAGTCTTCCTTGCAGGATCTTGAGCATTACCTTACTGGCATGAGAAATAAGGGCCACTGTACGGAAGTTTGAGCAGTCTTTTGCATGGTGAATAGTGAGCTTCAAATTGTGGATAAAGGAAGTACTCATCATCTCACTATAACTCAAGCTCTACAGTAAGCTCACTCAGAATGTAGAGTTTCTCATCCAGAAGGTCATGCTTTCTACATACCTTCAGGTTGTTTCTGACTTATGATAATCTTAAGGTGAACCTATTGTGATGTTTTCTTGACAAATTTTCTTCAGAAGGGTTTGTCTTTGCCTTTGATGCTGGGAGAGGGTGACTTGGCCAAAGTCACACAGTAGATACTAGTAGCTATTCCCTAGCTACTAGTAATGTCCCAACAAAAGCTCAAGCTCAACTGGTCACTTTTATATTCCCTGGGCCTACCTACCACCCCAGCATTCTTGCCTTGCTGCCATATAAAATCAGATGCCTTTGTCCCATATGAACTACAGAGTATAAAATCATAAGAAGCATACCAGTGGATACCTTTTTCTGGAACTTTCATCACATTTTAATCACACACACACACACACACACACACACACCCCGCAACCTCCACCACCCTTGATCCTGGGACTTCTCTTCACCTTAGTTTAAGAGCACAAGATCTGTTTGTATGTAACAAATCAGTTTTCTGACTTTTTCCATTCAAAAGAAGGACATTCATCCCTTTCTAGATAAAGCAAGATGATCAGCTGATTTACCCTTATTTTCCCCCCCCCCCCTCTTTTTCTACTTTAACCAACACAAAACAAGGTTCCTGCTTTATGCAATGTCAAGTACCTTTGTTATCCTTGAGATATCTCTGACAGGTTTGTTTTTCTGCAAGCAGGAAAGCTCACAAAGATAAAGTTCTGAGGTGCATTTTTCTTGTATATACCCATAACATTTTTTTACCTATTTTGCCTTCTTTAAAAATTCCCCTTGGCTGTTTGTCCATATCTCTTGTCTATTCCATGCAAGCAAAAACTGCAAAATGAAACTGAATCATTCTGGCATCATAAGAAAGTGCAAGGAGACACTCTTGAACCGCCAGGGGACATGAAGGCCCTCCTGCCATCTTATAATGCTCTTTGTCATTTCAATGTGAACAGCAGCAATAACCACATGAATCTTAAGCAAGTTTGAACTCAGGTAAGCGATTCTGTAATTTTCTGTCCCCCTCACCAAGTTGGGAGTGATATTAGTGTCCCCCTGCCCAATTATGAACTGTTAAGATTAGTATAAATGTGGAGAAGGGGAGTGGATGTCCCCCTGGAAATATTTGGTTGTTTAGGAACCATGTAGTTTTCTTTGTTTATTTGTTCTTGCACTTGCACTTCTGCTGTGTTAACTCATGGAAATTGCTTAGGGACAGATTTAAATCAAAACAGACAGTTTCCATTTTTGCTCTGTAACTAGAATGGTGACATTGGTTTCAAATGTGCTGCTGGTGAAAGGCAGGCAGGCTTGTAATATTTGTTTACCTTTTGCATTCAGCATGCACCCATCCACCCCCCTCAGTGAGAATAAGAAGCCTTTCTTTGCAATGCCATCAATGGAGCTTCTTTTAAATAATGTTGTATTTCTGAAGGTTTCGCTCTGTTCTCTTTTGAAATATAGACACATAGTTTCTCTCTCTCTCTCTCTCTCTCTCTCTCAAACACACACACACACACACACACACAGACTGCTTCAGGCCCTTCAAATATCAACTGCACACTTATCAGTCATTAAATTCCTTCCCAAACATTCAGTGCACAAGCATAAATGGTCCACAGGATTATGCTCCAGCAACTTGAAAGTGTTTGTATTTCTTCTGTATTGGGCATCTTTTGCTTACCCAAGCAGACAAGTCCCTTTTTTATTAATCCTCTCTTTTTTGTGACTTGCCCATCCCTGTGGGATTTGCTGCATGGAGGCTATTTGTTCCATTAGTTGGGCAGTTCCTAAATTCTAATCCCTAGTAAAGCACTAGCTCACTGCCTGACCTTGGCAAGTTGCTTGACCTCCTTTTGCCTCAGTCAATCCAGCTGGAAAATTAGGTAAAATGCAGGACTTTAGGGAGAAGCAGATGTTGCATCTCAAATGGAGTATAGTATAGCAAGTATGTAATATGCAGTCAACTATTTAAGTTGGCAGTGGATAGGATGGACAGCATATGCAATGTCTTTTAAATGTTTCCTTTTATTTATTAAGTTTCAGAGTTTTATGCAATTTTTTCATGACAAACAGCAAGAAACAGAGTGAAAACCCTATTGATTTTAACATAGTTTTAAGTTTAAATGAGGCTTAGGGTACAGAAAGGTGGGATATAAATAGAGTAAATAAATAAATAAAGTTGATCATTTAATTTCACTATGAATTTTAAAATGGTGAAATCGTTTCTGGAACCTGAATACACTAAGTCTTGATATCTATAACAATTTGTTTTTTTTAATGCTTCACCTTTTCCTGCACAATATTGTGCATATTTATTTATTTATTTATTTACAGTATTTATATTCCTCCCTTCTCACCTCGCAGAGGACTCAGGACGGATTACAATGCACATATATATGGCAAACACTGAATGCCAATTAGACATACAACATATGTAGACAGATACAGAGGCAATTTAACATTCCAGCTTTCTGGCTTCATAAGGGTATGCTCAATTCTGGCCACAGGGGGAGCTGCCACTTCACCATCCACTTGTGACAACTGAGTCCTTGATGGAGTACTTCCTCATTCTTTGGCACGCTGCTGGAAGATTTTATGGTGTCGTAAATTAGTTAAATTATCCTCCCTACATAAAGCGGTACCTAAATTTCCTACTTGACTGATGCAACTGTCTTTCAGGCTGCATAGGTCACCCACAAGCTACACTATTAATGGTCGGGAGCTCCAACCCAGACTGGCTTTGAACTCATGACCTCTCGGTCAGTAGTGATTTAATTCAGCTGGCTACTAACTATCTGTGCCACAGATAGCTCTTCCCTTTCCCTCATCTCAGGTTGTATTGACTGCATCGCATCTGTGCTCAGTCATTTCTGGTAAGTTGATACCATCTCTCCATTGCAGGGTCTATACAAAAAGCTATATCTAAGCATCCACATAATATCCACTACATAGGCTATTCAGAAATGGCCTGACAGAATGTGGATATGCAAACTACTAAATGCTTATGGGCACAGGAAGAATTTACAGCAGTGGAAGGGCAAAAGAAAACAATATAGGCAAGTGAAATATTAGGTTTACATTGTAGAGACATAAGTGCATTTGGCCATTTACACCAATAGTACATATTATATGAAATTAGCTCATGAATGTTGATTGTAATGGCTGTTACTCATTTCCAGAAGTATACTTGGTCAGGTCAGATTGCCAAGTGGACTTTTATCATTGATCTATAAAAAGTCAGAAAAGAAATTGATGTTTTGTAATTTTACCAAGATATCTGTGTGGTTTACATTGATTCTGGAAGCAACTATTGGGACAAAGGGGCCTGTATGAAATCTGGAAAAGTTAATTGTTTAGATGGCCACTCTAAGAATCTCCCAGCCAGCATGGCCAGTTGCTGCACTACTTGTGGAACCGAGAGATTTGCAGTCCAAAACACTAACTTTTCCAGTAGGTTTGGACAGAACACAAAGAATTACATGCAGAATCTATGTGGTAATCAGAGGAAGCTGGTGGATCCAGAAAATTAAACAACAAAAAAGGGGAGAATTTTCAAAGACAGCCACATTGGTCAGTACTATTCTGCAAATTTGTAGCATAAAGTTTGAGAGACAGAGGGTGTATTTCATCAGATTTAGGGGAAATTAATCTTTCTTCTTCCAAACCCAATACTAGTTATCTAACAAATGCAATTCCACTGTTTGAATTTACCAGCTGTTGGGATTTCTGGGAGTTGAAGGTCAAAACATCTGGGGACCCACAGGTTGAGAAGCACTGGTCTAGAGGAAGGTGTGCCCTAAATACTCTAAAATCACAGAGCCTGCCTGGGTCAACTCTGGTCAACTCTGGTTAGCACTTGGCTGGAAGACTACCAATAAATACCAGGTTTTGTATATTGTATTTCAGAGGAAGAAAGTAGCAAAACCACCTCTTGAGTATTCCTTGCCTAAGAAAACACTATGAAATTCAATGGGTAAAAGTTGACAGAAGGATTTAGACTTTAGGGGGAAAGATTCCACTTAAATGATATAGCGAAAATTGAGACCTTTTGAATGTGATGAGAATGATTGAATAGTGCAATCCAACATTCCCAGTTTTCCACCCATATTATTCATAACATCTTCATCTGTAACAACTTGTGGCATTTATAACATCTCCTTCTTTGTTAGTTCAGAAATGCAAAGAAGCTAGGAAATCAAGGAAATTGATAGAAAGAGGCTATGGAATCTGGGAGTTGCTGTCATAAGCGTAAATCCAGTTGCTGTCCCAAATAGAGAACTCAATGGGACTTGAATCAATGGAATTTACATAAGTGTGGACACTAGCAGTTGATTCAATTAATCTGTTCAAAGAGCAACAATTTGAATTAGCTCCCAAAATTTCAAAGTTCCAACAATATTTATATAATCTTATCTGTAGTGTTTAGTTATTTATTTTATTTACATCCTACCTTTGTCCCCAAACATTAATTCAACCCATAATTTCCGAATTCAGTAAAATTGTAGGGCTGCTTTTTTTTCTCAGGTTTACTTCCATTTCCCTTGTTTATTGCCTTTACAAAGAAGGTCTTCATGAGCAATCAGGCCAGTCAAGCCATATCGAGAAAGGAGACAGAAGCAAATCCTAACCCTTTTCCCAGACAAAGATGGGTCGTGGCAAAAGCATTATGTATTCCATGAATCTGCACATGCAAAGGGATCAGGCTGTCTTCTGCTGGCAGCTTGCACTTAAACACTGGAGCTGACCTTTTAATACCTCCCCCAATGCCTATGACCCATGTCCCTAACTTCACTTTGTAAGCCTGATAAATTTTTTTAAGCTTGAGTAGGAGATGCCAATAATTTCTTTTCACTTCCCCTGACTTATGTTAATTTGTGATGGAATGCCAATCTCAGTAATCTACAAATATAGTAGCTTATTTTACACACTCAGAAATCTGCTTGCTTGCTTGCTTGTTTGATTGACTGACTCTTGTTTTGGTTTATGTTTGAATGTATTTGTTGCCTTTCTGCAATTCATCCTTGGGATATTTTCAGTCTGGTTTGCCATATAGACTCGGGACAAATGATTATTTAATATTTATTCTGGTAGTTTCAGGTGATTGTGTCTATATAACTGTATATTTACTCTTACATATTTATATTTCATGTTTAAGGCAATTCATCATAAAGCAGTTAACAATTTAAGAAATATAAACAATAGTGTTAAACAGGGTCTTAAAAATTAATCAACAGGTTTAAAAATAATCCCAGCCCAGCACTCCTTCAAAAAATGGTTAAAACTATAGCCACCAATAGTAAAGTAGGCTCCATAAATATGTTCTAAAGTAGTAAGATTTTAGGGTACCTTGAATGCCTTTTTGGGGTATAAATCCAATCTAATAAATCGTAAAAAAAACCCTTCATAAACAAGATACCTACTACTCTACTAAATTATGTGACCATGGGCTCACAGAGACTTCTGACCTTATCATAAAGGCTAGGTGAAGCAACCCGCTTCAACTAGCTTCCAGGAGGAAAGAGGGAGCTACGGGGCAAACGTGTCTCCCTGCACACAGCTCCCTCTCACAATGCTTTCCCCTCATTTGGGGAAAGTGTCACCCTCTCAGGAAGGCCCTGGGCTAGCTCCATTGGAGCCAGCACAACATGTTGCCAGGGAAGGCATCTGGCAATGCTTATTGGGGAGGGACCACAGGAAACATCACCTGATGGCTGTAGTGGTACTCTGTCCTTAAAGCTGGTTCTAAGCATCCTAAGATGCTTATATGGAGCCAAGTAATGAGGTCATATGAATGTACCAGTGGAGAAGTTTATAAACCCCACGACAAACATGTGCCATTTGGACTGGGTACACCCTTGCTCTCCCAGTGTAGGGATGTAAGTATATATCTATTTTGTCACCATATGTGGGTGTAGCCCCATCCATACTGCCACATAATGTTTCATAATAAAATGTACTGAAATTGGAACTGTGTTATATGAATCTACACTGCCATATAATGCAGTTCAATGACATTAAACTGCATTATATATCAGTATGGATGGGGTCAATGAGTCACTTCTTCAGTGTTCTCCCCACTACAAAGAAAACAAATACTTCTGTACATTTTTACCCAGCATTTGCTTATCCTGAAATGCAACTTTATGTGCAAAACATCTGGGTTTTTTTATTTTGCATAAAACAGTAATTTTACATTTTTTAAAACCACAATTTTTTGTTCAAAGCTGCTGCACAAAAGAAAGAAGCCATGTACACATAAAGATCTATCTGAAATGTGGTTCAGTGGGGGAAACTGGATTTTGAAAACAAACAAACCAAACATGATTATTGTAAAAAGTATTTTTCCATGGAATAATTTCTCCAGACACTTCAGATTCTGCGAATGCTGGACAAACACAACACACAGTTTTTGCTACTGTGTTATTCTCCCAACCAGGTTTACTGTAAGTAGAAAAACAATTTGATGACAGGTATTCTTTCAATCCCTTTCTCAGAGGAACAGTCTTATTTTTTTGAGGAAAAAAATATTGTTAAAATATACTATGTACCTACCTACCTAACTAAAAATTGGAATGAAAGGGGTAAATACATTTCTGCATATTTTAACTTGCTCTACTTTTATCAAATTGGTTTGAAATTTTGCACAAGTTTAAATCTCATGACATTGATTGCAGATAACATTATTAGTGCAATAGGCATCATTTTTGGAAGCAGCAGAATTTTGAGGAATATAATGGCAGAACGCTTCCCTTTTTTTTTTTTTTTTTTTTGCAGCAATTTTAATTGCATGGCTTTATGCTCCTAGAATCAAATGATCTCTTATCGGATGTGAAAACTGGATAACAATATCAGAATATGACAGAAAAGTTCTTCTTGTAATATTTACAGAGGAAGAACTCATTGAAAGATACAAGTCACAAAGGGCACATCTGCACTGTAGAATTAATGCAGTTTAACACCATTTTAATTGCCATGACTCAGTGTTAATTGCCATGACTGGGTTCATGGGAATTGTGGTTGTCCAAGATCCTTAACCTTCTCTGCAAATAGTGCTTATCACTCAACAAACTGACACGATACACTCCAAGAGAAGAAAGAACTGATTATTATCTGAACTTCCCTATATTGTAGGGAGGGAATAAAATACTTTGGTATATAAATATATTTTATCATTTTGGGATTATTATAATTATGAATGTTTATTGGTACTGATAGATCAAATGTACATGCTGATGTCTCAGTTCTAGGTATACTAGTATACTTGCCATATACTTCTTGTCCTGAAAATGTATCTGAGAATGTCTCAACTTGGCTCCTAAGATAAGTTGCTCCTGAAACCAATTAATAAAGAATGCAGCAAACAACTTCTCTCTCAACGTCTCCTTACTGAAATCATGATCCAATTGCATCGTCAGACATTCCATGATTCATTTGACAGTTCTCTACTTTTACATGTGAGAGTTCATTTTGACTACCATTTTACTGCAATTTTTAAATATGGCAATCTCTGAAACCAATGGAAGGACTAATAAAACCTTGGGTAGACCTCCTATCATGCTGTGTGTACTCTTACCAAGAGAGATTGTCCTGATGTTTTACTATATAGTTTTTGGTGGCTGATGATGCTTTTTATTTACATGGGCATTTAAAATGATGTTATTGATTCTGCTTCAGGCAGTTTTGAGTGTTAGTATTTGTTCTTTCAGGTAGTTGCTCAGTTAGATTTAACTAGTGCCACCAGAATTAATGGAAGCTTGGTAAGTCAACATCCATAAAATTTTGATTGATTCATTGGGAGCACTGTAGTAGTGGGTGTAGGCCTACAGGTTTTTATCATCTGGTAGGACATTTGTTCAAGTATTTTATAGAAAGAATCTTATAAAACAGTAGAATATAAATGGGTGAGGAGGAGGAAGAGGAGAGATGCTGCTTGTCTATGGTCATATTCAAAATGCCATACAACTAAATATAAATTGAAACATAATAAAACTATTACCCTATAATTTCCTTAATCTATATTATATTATATTATATTATATTATATTATATTATATTATATTATGAGTACATAAAATCATCAGGAATACAATATCCAATTAAAAAGGTGTATTTTCTGTGTATTTGAACTACCCTTCCTTTCCTTCATTTTTTTTGGATGCTTGCTAGTTCTAACCAAGCTACCATTGCTACCACAAATGACAATGAATGGAATAAAGTAAGATTTGAAAAATAAGCAGTCATATCAAGGGCAAGGGGACCTCAACTCATGTTATCTTCAAAACACATTTGAAGGTGTTTATCACCTCTCGGAATGGGGCTTTGAAAGATGAGTCATGTGGTGAATTTTAATATTCAACTTCCCTTCATCCCTGTAACATGATGACAGCACCTTGCCCTGGTAAGCAAACTCAAAAGCTTTCTGTTAAAGCCTTTTACTTACTCATCATCAGATTTTGTATCTTTACAAGATAAAATATAGAGTTGGGTTTCTTTCCACCTGATAAACATTTGTTTTGTTATAGTTTGTCTGCTTTTTTTAAAAAAAAGATTCTTTAACCTTGACCCATAAAGGTAAAGTAGTATGCCTTCATGTCATTTGTGTGTGTGTGTATGTGCAAACTTATTAAAAATATATACAAATATTTTGCATCTACACTACATCATATAATCCCTATCTGTGTTTGCAATCATTTCAAATGAGTTCACTGAGCAGGAATTGCTAAAAACCCTTTTTCTCTGAAATGCAACCCATATTTTTTATCATCATCATTGCTGTCATCATCAACATGATCTTCACTGGGTATAACAGTGTTTTATGCAGGAAAGAATCCCACAGAAAAGCTATTGCCTGCTATTGGATAGAACAGTTTACAAATATATTGGTGTTTCTTTTCCCTAAATAGAAATCTGCTTAATTAGTAGAAAACCAATGTGTGGAAGAGAAAGGAGTTAACTTTCTTTCTAAAACAGAGGCGACTTTAGTTAAGACCTTACAAAAATGAATTGGGGTCTTATCCAGTTCATACGTATTTATTACAAGTCACATAGATGTCATTCACATACATAGAATTTTCTTATTCAAGCTCTGATCCCAGAATTCCTGGGCTTCAGTGAAATGGTGATATGTCATGTGCCTTCAGATCATGTCCTGAGATGTTCCAATGTAATTTTGGCAAGGCTTGCAAGTGAGACAGAAGAGTGGCATGGTTTCCTCAATTTCTTGAGGTCATTCTGCCCAGGATAGAAAGGAGACATCCTTTTTATTTACTGATTGCTAAACACAAGTCTATTATTTCATTTAAAGGGAATTAATATTCTTCTGTGGTTGTATTCTCCATCTGATACATATAAAGATGAGGAAAAAATAGGTGCAATGAATTTCTATGTAGGCAAATTCATAGGGTGTATGTCTGAAGCATTTAGTCCATCTCCATACCTATCTACGATAAGAAAAAAAATGTATTAACTTGCAGTTTCTCAAGTCACTCCTGACACGCCAAAAAAAAAACTTGAAGGTTAGCGTTCAGTTAAAGCCAGTTATAGGATGATTGTAGAAAGACTTTTATATGCATAAAGATAGGAGAATTCAATGGTACTAACAACAGAAAACTGGCTATTAAAATTAAATGATTTCACTGAAATTGACAAATTAGAGAAAAATCACTGGTGATATTTTAAACAAATGGGAACCCCCAATTAATGTTTTATATAAAAAAAGAAAAAGAAAAAATTAATTCCTGTGGCTATTAATAAGGTTGATTTATTAGAAGTGTATGAAGTAATTTTAGATGGAGAAGTATGAGCCCCCGGTGGCTCAATGGGTTAAACCCTTGTGCCAGCAGGTCTGCTGACTGAAAGGTCAGCAGTTTGAATCCAGGTAATGAGGTGAGCTCCCATCTGTCAGCTCCAGCTTCTCATGTGGGGACATGAGAGAAGCCTCACACAGGATGGTAAAACATCCGGGCATCCCCCAATTGTCTCACACCAGAAGTGACTTGTAGTTTCTCAAGTCGCTCCTGACATGAGAAAAAAAATGGAGAAGTTTGAAGTCACAATTCTATTTTATAATTTTTTTTACTTCTTAAATGCTTGTTTTTTTCTGTTTCTTTGTTTTTCTTTTTTTGGTCTTTATTTATACCAGTATTGTTTAGGATAGTTGCATTCTTTCACTTTATCTCAATACTTTTAATAAAAAATATTTTATATATATACTGATTTTTAATGTTGTAGGTAGGGTTACAACATGAGAAATAAAAATTAGCCTGTCCAACTCCAGTTGGCTGCAGCTAGATGAAAATCATAACCAGCACCTTTTCATGGTGGAAATAATAGCTTGGTAGCCTTGGTGTTTTTGAACATTATTTATCTGAAGACATTAATTTTTTTAAGCATCTGGGTCAACTTCCCATTTTGATGCCTTAGGCATAAATCCTTGGTCTTCCCCTGATATAAACTGAGGGTTGTTTTTTTGGTTTTTTTTTGTTTTGTTTTTTGCCCAAAATGTAATTAGATAAACCAGTACAAATGGGTTTAGTATGTGACTCTACATGTCCATCTGGTTCAATAGGGTCAGGAGCAATCCTGCTAAAATGAGACGCACAACTGCAGGTAAAACAAGGAAGCACACATGTTGCTTAGCATAGTCTCTCTTTTTAGCATTCTGACTATTTAAAGATTACTCCTTGCTTTGTCAAAGCAAATTAAATTATTCTTTGAAAATCCGTCATCTTTTTTGTAGGTGCACCCTGTACATTCTCACACACATTTTTTTACTATTGATAGCTTGACACTGTTTTTATCTCCATGAACAACAAAGACATGTATAATTCTGTGCAATTGTCTTCTAAGAAGCAGAAAAATCTAATTTACAATACAAATATATTAGGGTGTTCTAATGTAAAAAAAACCCCATCACATGTGTTGATCAAAATGACTTACTTTACAATATTTGATGCTCAAAAGAGAACTAATTGTATTGCACGTTATAAACGTATATTATCTCCCATTCAAGCTGTGCTCTGGAAGAAGAAAAATTGACAGTCAGCATCCTAATATGTTATTAATATAGCAGTAGTTTTATTCTAGTGGTCTTTATCGAATCCTGCAGGAGAAATTACTTTATTAAATTACCAACCTGGGTGGAGATCAAAGATCTTCTATATGTACATTCTGCATGACTTATAATTTTGGCTTACTGGATAGATTCAGTAAAGCGACACAATCCCAAGAAGAAATGGTTTCTTGTTTAATTCTGAATTCTAGCTTTAGCAAGGAGTGTTTCTATGGCGTACACACACACACACACACACATACTTGCAAATGCTGCATGATGAAAACATAATTGTCATGTATGCATACTGGATCTGCGTGTGTATGTGAATGTATATGTATATTGGAATAAACTCTTCCTAATCAGTTGTGTGCTTTATAAAACAATGCAAGAGAAATGACAATGCTGTCATTTGTATATGCCGCTTCAGTTCTGTAATGGAAATCTTTTCCCCCCTCTCGCCAACTCATTCCTGACAATGTTAATGATTCACTATAAAGCAGCTTCTATGCTATGATTTGTGACATCCGTACTGGTTAGATGGGAGGACTAGGCAGGTTTCTAGGGAGTGTTTTGGATGCAGAAATGCCTTGAAGATAGCACTTTATTATATTTAGGACAAGTATGACATCCCACTTCAAGGGAAAGGCCCCTATACATATTGAGGAGGGATTTCTGTGGTTTAAGTGGGGAGGAGAAGGTTAGTTTAAAAGAATGCCTCTGTGTTTTTTGAGGCGACATGAAGATAGGAGGTAGAGAAATGGAGGCAGGAGGCAGAAGGATTATGGATAATGGAAGAATTTTGCCTGAGGGTATGTGCCTGCTTTGCCTATTCCTGTATAACTAGAATATTTATAATTCAAATACTTATCTTTAATAATTAAAAACCAAGGAATATTAAAGACAAAAGGTAGAGAATATTACATACACATATATAGGCATCATGCACTAAATCCCTACAATTGCAAAATATAGCAAAAGGTAGATTTAAAGGAGGTTTAAAAACGGGCTGTTTTTAAAAAATGTCTTGAAAAATGGAATTTCTAATTCATCCTAGTTCTGCCAAAAGTGATTCTCCCTTACTGCTGCTTATCCCTATATGTACAACCAGTCATGGGGAGAGCTACTAAAAATACACTGCTTGGCGATATGACTTTAGAGCCTCGGCCATTCAAAAGTCGAAGGCAAATACTGCCTTTTTCAAAGGAAACCCCTCAAAACTCTTGTTAAGTTTTTGCTGCAATATGTTAAATATGATGAGTTTGTCAGAGAAACTGGAGATAGGGCATCTTCTGGACATAGTGGTTAAATAGCTTAAGTAATGTGCTGGTTACAGTAGGATGTCATAGTCTACCCCATCTAGTGCCAGCCTCTGATCTGTTTTCCATAGACAGCAAGGAAACAAAGAAAAACAGCCCTTGCTCTGGATAGAAAAGAATGTTTGAAAAGAAAAAGAGACCTCAAATGTGCCCCCAGGTATTATATAGCTGTCAGTTACAACCAGAAAACAATACAAAGGCTTCAACAAATAATTTATAAAGAGAAACTACAAAATATACTGAATCACACACACATCCATGAACACACACACATAGAGATAGAGAGAGTGTGTGTTCTTTTTTAATTCAGTACCTTTTTAAAGATGGGATTTAAATAAACGTAGGAAATTAGGGCAACACAGTCAGATGGTAACTATTATGAAATCTTGTATGCAGAGAGTTTAGTTGACAAAATATGGTTGAATCACCGACTTGCATCAAATTATACTGTGCAGGCAAGAGCGCTCGGTTATTGAAGCATGTGGCCTTTAGGAAAGTGAATTTATGGAGGGGAGCTTAAACTGGTGTTTAAGAATCGGAGGTGTTAATATTTACACCTTTATTCATTATGGCAAGGAAAAGATTAATGAAGAATTAAACATCCACATCTCTTTGCTCCTCCATCAAGCAAAGTAATCCCTAGTTGAACATTAACTCAACCTGACAATAAGAGGGAGAAACTCCTCTCTCCTGCAACAAGCATGTGAAAGAAGCACAACTGCATCTGATCATCAGATTAATATATTTATGCTAATGTAGCTAGTGCTAATGAATTAAACCAGTAAAATATTTTTGTATGAGAGGAATGAGTGTGCCTGCTCTGAAAATACATCTTGAGGCAAAAAGAAACAATAGTGGTAAGCAATAATGTTAATAATGGATATCCTGCCTCTTCGACAGTAGCAGCAGATTTATACATAAGTCTTGCTTGTGGACTGGGCTAATTGTGGTCTCAAATGTTATCAATTGGATAAAAATCCTCTGTGCAAAATCCTCAAGAATTAATATCCACACCATAATCTAAGGTCTTGAAGGTCATCTTGCACAGAGTAAGGTAGTCATCTACATAAAATGCTATTTGTTCCTTTAAAATAATACCCATGTTGTGAAAGAAGAGCATTGTTAAAATGTGTCTTAAGAGAACACCAAGTCTCTAATTTCAAATTTTTCATGTTGATACCTGCATCAAGAGCTTGATATCAATTTAATTATTCCTTTTAAGAAAATAAACAAATGATGGGATTGTCAAAGGCTTTCATGGCTGGAATCACTGGGTTGCTGTGAGTTTTTTCAGGCCAAATATATGCTCAATTTATTGTCTAAGGCTTTCATGGCAGGAATCACTGGGTTGTTGTAAGTTTTTCAGATTGTATGGCCATGTTCTAGAAGCATTCTCTCCTGACATTTCACCTGTATCTGTGGTTGTGAGGTTACCTCTGAGAATGCTTGCCACAGATGCAGGTGAAACATCAGAAGAGAATGCTTCTAGAACATGGCCATACAACCCGAAAAACCTACAACAAGCCATATGCTCAATTGCTAGTGCTAACAGAATTTTCCAGGGGATTTTACTATGATTCATAATAAATAGGCACGTGGTTTCCCAAATGCAGCTTCACATCCAATCAGGCCCGTAGCCAGGATTTCGATTCGGGGGGGGGGGGGGCTGAGTTTTTTCAGGGGGGGGTTGGGGGGGCTGAGTTTCGGGGGGGCTGAGTCTGAGTGAAAGAGGGTCTACCCTAGCAAACCTTTTGTATCATTACCCCAATACCCCCATGCATATGGGATATATTATGGTGATCAGATCATGATATGAATAAACATAAAAGTCTAAATAATGCACCAGTAAGGCCTTTTCGTGAACCACCATGAGAATTTCGGGGGGAGGGGAGCTGAAGCCCCTCAAGCCCCCCCCCCCCCCCCAGCTACATGCCTGCATCCAATTGATATAAATGATCTGACTGGGGTAGAATTGACTTTCTTTTCTGTTCAGATTTCTGTTGCCATGACTATTCACTTCTTTCATCACTGTGAATAATCTTCAGAATTCATGAAGTTGCTGTGTGCCTTTAAGTCATTTCCAAGTTAAGGTGACCCTAAGGCTAACCTATCAGGGGTTTTCTTATTAAGATTTCATCAGGGGAGATTTGCTTTCACAAATCTGAGAGATATTGACTTGCCCAAGATCACCCAGGGGGCTTCTATGGCCAAGTAGGAATTCAGACCATGGTTTCCTGGACTCTTAGTTCAACAGTCAAACCACTACATCGCCCTGACTAAGATTCATGAAAAAGCAGGATATGAATGTCCAAAATAAATACACTGGTTTTCCATTCTTCCTTATCTCTCTTGCACCATCATATTTTATGTCTTTATATGCTGGAAACCTTTACTCACCACCCCAAATTCTTCTTTCTTAAATGACCCTTTTTTTACTTCCTTGCTGCCCTTCATGCCCAGTATTCTGCCAAAAACAAATCCCTTCCATAAAATGAACATTTTTAAAAAATCAAGCATTTATCTCAAAATTTCCTGAAATGAAGCCTAAGAGTATATATTGCATTTGTCCACAATTACTTCTCTCCTCACCTTACAAGGTTCAGCCCAAAACATTGTGTTGCTGAATTAAACAACGGTGACCCATCCCCACCCCGTGCTTTCATTTGATCTATTAAAGTCAACCAGACTGGCAGCTGGATTCTATTTCAATATTGGTGATAAGATCACATCCTCTCCCTACCTTACAACAGCAGGTTAGTTCAAGGGAGAACTAAATGCATTGAACATAGTCCTGTGTCTCACGTTGCATTGGCCCACAGGGTCTCATGCTGAAGGATATCATGGGAAAGGTTGTGCTGAGAAAAATAATGGTGTTCTTGCAGATGTGTCCTCATGGTACAGGCTTCATTTTTAGAATTTCTAGAGATTTCACCTGAGTAGAATTCTTGACAACTGGCATGTACTGGAATCCATGGCAGATGTAATTCATTTACCAATGGTTGCCCATATTTCTGTTGCATCACTGTTTTTTTCTGGTGTTTTTAGACCTCTGAATTAGCTGTAGATTGATGGAGCTAGCACCTGCTACTACCAGGAAGCTTTTTGAGTTTCCCCATATGGCTTAGGAGGTACTACAGATTGATGACAGAATTCAGTCTATTCATAGAACTCAAACCATTCTCATGTAATAGAACTATTGGTCATTTGATGAGGCTGAATTATGGGAGATTCATTGTGCATAGTTTAATATGGAATTTGCTGCCACAAGTTGTCATTTTGGCCACCAACATTTAGGCAAATGAGACTGATTCATAGAAGATATGTCTATCCAACCATAGCTACTAGTCATGATGGCATACTCTGTTTGAGTAACAGTTGCTAAGGAAAATAAGTGAGAGGTTGCTATTGTACCCTTGTCCTGCTTGCAGGCTTGCCAGAGGCACCCAGGAAAGGACTGCTGGACTAAATGATAATTTGATCCAGCACAGCTCATATTTCCAAGTTCACTGGCGCACACCAGTGCCTAACAATGTCCATCCAAGTATAGTGACTTCTCAAGGCAATGGATGACTGTAATACTTCGCCCATCTTTGGAGAACAGAGAAATCAGAAATTCTTTTAAAGTCCAAAATACAATTTTTGAGTTTCTGTATTTATTTCTGGAATTATTTCTTCCCAGTTTTATATCCCTAGTTTTTCAGTAAGCATTTCCCTGCCTCTTCCAACAGCAATCAGGGATGTAGAACACACATAAAAATGACAATATCATAGAGTAAGCAAAGCTAGAGCTTAACACAAGGAGAAAAGTAAATTCAACATGTGGTCTCTATGTTCTCTCCAATGTATGTGCTCTCTAATGTGTATTTCCGCCCTAAAGATATATAAATATATCATTTCATTTTTAATGCATGTGTAATCTTTTCACATTTTCAGAGTGCTTGAATCACAACCAAAATTCCAGAGGCTTTTGTTAATACTAATTTAATGTAATAAAAGCTCAGAATTCACTGCATATGTTCATTTTGCTTCAAGCTCATTTTAAATACAGTTTGGTGTAAAGTTCCTTTTCAGCATTTCATTCTGCAATAATAAAAAAAAGGTCCTGTGTATCTTTCCTCGAAGCACAGTGGGTAAAATAATAGTCTAAATAACAACACTTAATAATGGGAGGTTCCCCCTCCCCTTTTATGGAGCAAGTAGTTGTTGTGTGCCAAATTATATACCTCAGTCTGAATGAAGTCTCTCTACCTAGGGATTCTTCCCACCTCTTTGGATATTTGCATTTATCTTCCAAATCTATTTTAATGAGCTCTGTATAAAAACTAGCACTCATACCTCTTGAGCCTGATGAACGGGTAATTACTGTTTCAATTCCCAGGAGAGGCCTTTGAAAACCCATCTTGTCATAGAAGTTACGGGCATAATATTTTAATTGTGGGTAGGAGAGTAGTCAGACACTGCTCAGTCTGAATGTTCTGCCCAATATATTGCCATTGTAAATACCTCTATCCATGGATCCAAACCTTTCACCCAACTATAAAAGGGAGATCAAAGTTTGCTGTAAGGGAATTTGGGTTTCTTATTGTACATAGTGTAAAGGAATGTTAAACTGTTAATGAGCAAAAATTAATTACCAACAACGGCTCAAATTTTCACATTTAAAAACAATCCCTCCCCAAAGAAAAGTAGCTATGGTGAGCAAAAGATTCAAATTCTTCCTGGGATGCTAGTGTTTTGTGAGGTGTTTATTCTGATTTTTTAAGCATGTGGAAGAGCATTCTAATATTCCCATTTAACAGGTCACTAAATATATGCCAATGGACCCAAGAGCCCTATAGTCAAATATATATATGGGGGACACTGTCCGACCCTTGCATTCACTGGACCAGTACCCACAATTTCATTTTTCAATGCCCAATAAAACATCTCTGGGCATTTTCTGTGTTTTCCTATGTGACTATGGTACTCTTGGACTAGAAGTCATTCATTTCAATAGGGTTCACCAGCATTTGACACTGTAAATAGAGAGACGTTATGGAAGAAACTAACGGATCTCAATATGGAACCCAGACTGCTGGCACTAATCAAGGCACTTTACACGAGCACCTACCTGAAAGTGGGATGCAAGGAGCCATGACAAATAGTATAGAAACATACAAAGGGGTCAGACAAGGGTGTATATTAGCACCACTGTTATTCAGCTTATACGTAAATGATCTCCCTGAACAGTTGAAGGACCCAGAGGTACACATGCCTAAGCTGTGCAATACACATTTCAACATCCTTCTATATGCCGACGATATGATTTTACTATCATATTCGCAAGTTGGGCTACGTAGACTGCTGAGAAGGTTTAATTCCTATTGTCATAACAACGCTCTAACTATTAATAAATCAAAGTCAAAAACAATGGTATTTGGCAAACGACGTAACAGACATAGATGGTTCCTGGATGATGAACCAATAGAGCAAGTTTGCACTTTCACATATCTGGGAATTGTTTTTTCTGAGACCGGCTCTTGGCTACCACACCATCAAAAAAGTTCAGTTAGGGCAAGAGTGCGTGCAAATCAACTACTCAAACTGACAAATCACAACCAACCAGGATCCTTAGACCCACTTCTCAAAGTATATAAAGCAAAGGTTACTCCCATGCTCTTGTACGGAGCTGAAGATTGGGGTCTAAACCAGATACCATTATTAGAGCAATCACAATCACAGCACCTGCGAAGTTTCCTAGGAGTGGACAGGATGACCCCAGCTGCCGCAGTAAGAGCGGAACTGGGAGTACACACAGTGGATGGCTTATCCAAAATCAGGGCCTACAACTACTGGGCAAAACTGATGGCCATGGAAAATGATAGACTCCCCAAACTGTGCCTGTTAGAGCAGATAGAAAATCAACATCAGACCTCTTGGTTAGTTCTCCTGACAAAATACATCAGGAGCTGTGGACTTCCGACTCGGTATCCGAATCTCTTAGAAGAGTTAGACCCAAAAATAGTTGCTCAACGAGTATTGGATATAGAAGGCCAAAAAGATATCGCTACCCTCAGTAAAGCTGGCTCACTGAAATGGTTAGGCCGCTTTAAACATACTTTCCAAACAGCTCGATATCTAAAAACAGAAATGCCTAAACACCTTAGGAGGGTATTTACCAGAGCTCGTTTTGAACAGCTGGATACAATGGACAAGCACGGAAGGTTTAATCAAGTCCCATACAACGAACGATTTTGTATTTGTGGAGCACCAGAGGTGGAGGATATCACACATGTATTGTTCAACTGTGAGCTGTATAAGAAAGAGAGAGACCATTGCCTTGGACCATACATTATTCAAAAAACACACTGGGACCCATATATTAAAACCTCATTTTTGTTGGCCGGACAGAACCCTAAAATAACACACAAAACAGCCCTTTTTCTATTCAAAGCAACACAGTTGAGAATTGCACATTTAGAATCAATTGGGGTAAACTGTGGAGGTGACGCAGACATTTGATCTGAACGAGATCCTGTTGACAGCTTGTTTATTTTAACTCCTTTTATACCGAGGGTTGTATGTTGTATGTATGACTATGTATGACTATGTGTTAATTGTGTTATGTGTTAAATGTTTTGATACAGCCAATAGGCCAATCAATAAAACGTATCTATCTATCAATAGGGTTCACTATTATCCAAGGTTTAGCATATCGATATATATCCTATGGATGTAGGAGTTGAGATAAATAGATGAGAGATAGATAGATCAGTAAGATTTAAACGTTTTGCCAAATATTTACATATATACACACGAGAAGATCCCTCTTATTCTGCAGTCAAACACAACTACATTATTTTATTATGTCCTAGTGATTCCAGAACCTGAAACCATCTTGCTAATTAAATTTATTTATGCAAATGTGGATATCTGTAGATAAGTGCAGTTTTTGCATAGTTTTCCACATTTGTTTGATGAACAACAGGATTAGTGAAATCTTCCTTCCCTCAATAATACTAATATGAATGCTTCAACCAATAATAATGTGAGCTAAACTGGCATAGCCTTGATGATGATCTGTAAAAGTTAGGATCTTTGAGAATGACTAGGTATGGCCGCAACATAATATTTGTACACAATGTGTTCTGTGCTTGTGTGTTTAGCCATGGCTTTTAGAAGTTCAAAATTTTAATGTTAAGACACTATTCTGTCACATTCATTGTCATATGCATCTGCAGAAAACCAGTCCAGCACAAGGTAAAAATTTAGATGGAAGATGTATCCCATAACTCTTTCTTTTCATGGGTTGCAATACATTAACTGTAGTTCAAGCTTATAAAGCATGGCTGGTATCCAACATAATGACCAATATTTATGTTTTTGTTTTACATGTAGATATAACCCTGTACTTGTTCAACACAACATATTGGGGAAGACCAGAATGGCTTAGATACTGATCAGTGGCTCATCCTTGATCAGTGTGCAGGGGATAGCCCTGACTGGGACAACACTTCACAACATTCACACTTGCACAATCCTGCAGGTGTACCATCCCCAACCATAGACCAGGAGCAACAGGAACACATACAGGAGAACCATAGGCTCTTGGACGAATCTCAATGGATTGTCCTTGACGAATGCACCGGGGATGTCGAGGAGGAGGACAACACTTTTCACCTACACAATTCACACCAACAGGATCACTTTTCTGGAGACCTACACACTACATTGCACAAAAGGGGCCCTGTCATTCCTGAAAGTAAACAGGTCTTGGTAGTAGGCGACTCCCTCCTTAGAGGAACGGAAGCTGTCATTTCCAGACCAGATGGGATGGCTCGAGAAATATGCTGCCTACCGGGGGCAAAAATACACCATATCACTCAGAGGCTCACCAGGCTCCTCACGCCCTATCACCGTCCTCCCCTCATGTTGATTCATGTAGGAACCAATGATACTGCAAGGCATACGTTTCAAAAGATCACAAATGATTTTTGAGCTCTAGGAGCAAAGCTAAAAGAATGTAATGTACAGGTGGTCTTTTCATCCCTCCTCCCTGTTGTAAGACACGGACCCACAAGAGCCAGAAAAATAGTACAGGTCAATGACTGGCTTAGAAAATGGTGTCAGGAGGAACGCTTTGGCTTCCTCGACCATGGCCTGCTATTCCAGGAGGATGGCCTACTGGCAAGGGATGGGGTGCATCTCACACAAGTAGGAAAACACCTTTTTGCTCACAGACTCGCAAACCTCATTAGACGCACTTTAAACTAGGTCCACCGGGGGAGGGGGACAACAGCCTTGCGAACACTACTTTACCCATAATGTCTGGGAATCGCCAGAAGGCTAAACGGAGGGCTGCACAAACACAACAAGGACCAAGTACCAAAAGCACAATAATCCCGATTAAACTGCTTAAGGGAAGATCCCAGGGGCTCACATGTCTTTACACTAATGCACAAAGCATGGGAAATAAACAAGACGAACTCAAACTTTTAGCACAACACCACAAATATGATATCATAGCCATCACTGAAACCTGGTTGGATGACTCCTATCGCTGGAATGTAGATATCGAGAGGTATAACCTCTTTCACAGAAACCGAACAAAGGGGAGAGGAGGCGGAGTAGCCTTATATGTCAAAAACCCTTATGCTGCAGAAGAGATTCAAGACAGCAATCTGGGAAACCAGCTTGAAATCATCTGGATAAGAATCAAGGGAACTGGGACTCAAAAAGATGTCGTTGTAGGCGTCTACTACAGACCCCCAAGCCAGGAGGAAGAACTTGATGAAGTCTTCTGCCAACAGTTGACCAAACAGGCACAGAAAAGAGATGTAGTAGTCATGGGCGATCTCAACTATCCCGATATTTGCTGGAAAACAAACTCGGCCAAGAGTACAAGGTCCAACAAATTCCTCGCTTGCCTTGCAGACAATTTCATGGTCCAGAAGGTAGAAGAGGCAACAAGGGGATTAGCTACTCTTGATCTCATCCTAACAAATGCGGAGGACCTGATCGATGCGGTCGAAGTGGTAGGATCCTTAGGGGCAAGTGACCATGTGCTCCTGCAATTTGAGGTACAAAGGAAGGCCGAAACTAAGACAAGTCAAACCCGCATTTTGGACTTTAGGAGAGCTGATTTCCAAAAAATGAAGGAAACGCTGAGCAGCATTCCGTGGACACAGATACTAAAAGACAAGGGAGTTACGGATGGATGGGAATTTCTCAAGAGTGAAATACTCAAGGCGCAATTGCAAATCGTGCCAATAAAGAGAAAAAATAGGACAAGTGCAAAGAAGCCAGAATGGATGTCCAAAGAACTTCTAACTGTGCTAAGACACAAAAGAGACATGCACAAAAAGTGGAAAAAGGGAGAAATCACCAAAGAAGAATTCAAACAAATAGCCAACACCTGTAGGGAAAAGGTCCGCAAAGCTAAAGCACAAAACGAGCTCAGGCTTGCCAGGGACATTAAAAACAATAAAAAGGGCTTCTATTCTTATGTCAGTAGAAAAAGGAAAAACAAGGAGGCGATAGGACCTCTTCGCGGAGAAGATGGGGCAATGCTGACAGGGAATAGGGAAAAGGCAGAACTACTTAATGCCTTCTTTGCCTCGGTCTTCTCACAAAAAGAGAGTCTTCAACCTCAGCAAGATGGAGTGGATGAGGGATTGGAGGACATCCAACCCCAAATTGGGAAAGAAGTCGTCCAGGAATACCTGGCCGCTCTTAATGAGTTCAAGTCCCCAGGGCCAGATCAACTACACCCCAGAGTATTGAAGGAACTAGCGGAAGTCATTTCGGAACCATTGGCAACCATCTTTGAGAGTTCTTGGAGAACGGGAGAAGTTCCAGCAGATTGGAGGAGGGCCAATGTGGTCCCAATCTTCAAGAAGGGAAAAAAGGATGACCCAAACAACTACCGTCCGGTCAGCCTCACGTCGATACCGGGCAAGATTCTGGAAAAGATTGTTAAGGAAGCGGTCTGCAAACACTTAGAAACAAATGCAGTCATCGCTAATAGTCAACATGGATTTATCAAAAACAAGTCATGCCAGACTAATCGGATCTCTTTCTTCGATAGAGCTACAAGCTGGGTAGATGCGGGGAATGCCGTGGATGTAGCGTACCTGGATTTCAGTAAGGCCTTCGACAAGGTCCCCCATGACCTTCTGGCAAGGAAACTAATCCAATGTGGGCTAGGCAAAACTACGGTGAAGTGGATCTGTAACTGGTTAAGTGGACGAACACAGAGAGTGCTCACTAGTGCTTCCTCTTCATCTTGGAGAGAAGTGACGAGCGGAGTGCCGCAGGGTTCCGTCCTGGGCCCGGTCCTGTTCAACATCTTTATTAATGACTTAGATGAAGGGTTAGAAGGCATGATCATCAAGTTTGCAGACGACACCAAATTGGGAGGGATAGCCAATAGTCCAGAGGACAGGAGCAGAATTCAAAACGATCTTGACAGATTAGAGAGATGGGCCAAAACTAACAAAATGAAGTTCAACAGTGACAAATGCAAGATACTCCACTTTGGCAGAAAAAATGAAATGCAAAGATACAGAATGGGTGACGCCTGGCTCGAGAGCAGTACGTGTGAAAAAGATCTTGGAGTCCTCGTGGACAACAAGTTAAACATGAGCCAACAATGTGATGTAGCAGCAAAAAAAGCCAATGGGATTTGGCCTGCATCAATAGGAGCATAGTGTCTAGATCTGGAATGTGTCCAGAGGAGGGCGACTAAAATGATCAAGGGTCTGGAGAACAAGCCCTATGAGGAGCGGCTTAGGGAACTGGGCATGTTTAGCCTGAAGAAGAGAAGGCTGAGAGGAGATATGATAGCCATGTATAAATATGTGAGAGGAAGCCACAGGGAGGAGGGAGCAAGTTTGTTTTCTGCTTCCTTGGAGACTAGGACGCGGAACAATGGCTTCAAACTACAAGAGAGGAGATTCCATCTGAACATTAGGAAGAACTTCCTGACTGTGAGAGCCGTTCAGCAGTGGAACTCTCTGCCCCGGAGTGTGGTGGAGGCTCCTTCTTTGGAAGCTTTTAAGCAGAGGCTGGATGGCCATTTGTCAGGGGTGATTTGAATGCAATATTCCTGCTTCTTGGCAGGGGGTTGGACTGGATGGCCCATGAGGTCTCCTCCAACTCTTTGATTCTATGATTCTATGATATGTCAGAGGAGGAAAGAACACCATGACATTTCTTGGCTAATTTTGTGAGTTGTGCACCTAAATCCAACTGAGGGTGAGCCATCATTGACTGTTTTTTCCTTTAGTTGCAAAATAACTTTAGGCTGTCCCTCAAGTCAGAAGTTTCAAAATAGTACTGAAACGTACTTTCAGTCTTTATTCTACACTATTATAATGGAAAATTAAAAGTTCAAGAAAGAGTATATTCTATCTGGTCTATTGTGGTATCAAATGTGCATTTTCCATTAAAATGAATGGGGCAAGTGAGCAGCAAGGGCTAATTTGCTTTTATTATACCTAATTATAAAAAGTTTTCTTAGATCAGAGCAAAATGTGTGCTTCTTTTATGTCAATCATAAAACTGTACTTCTCTCTCTCTAGAGTATTGAAAAGTCACATCAGATTGAATATCAGTTATTCTGTGCAGATGTATAAGCAGGTGGATCAATTTAAGTTGTTTTCCAAAAGTCCATCTTTAGATCTAGCCCTGTTTTGCTTTGCTATTGTTGTTTTCCAATTATAGTTGGTAGTGAAGGAATGGATATGGTTACCTCATAGCCATTTCTGGTCATTTATGCTGAGAGCTTCTTCATCAGTTTTGACCCTTACCTAAAGACATCCACCCTGAAAAAAGTAAGACTGTCATTTGTGCATGCTACTGGTAAATAAGACAAACTTGCTTCTCAGACTGTAAATAAACTGTAGATTCCATTAATAATAAAATAATCATATAATAAACAATATCAGGGGGGGAAAGATTGGAGAATAGAACTGATTTCCTGGTCTGTCAAATACAAAGAGATCAAAGAAATGTTTATTATGGAGTGTTTTCCTCGGCGTGAAAACTGTCTCAAACTGATAAACTTACAATTTTGTATGTTTGTGCATACACAAGTCCTTTAAAACTTCTAAAAATTGTCTGAATGTTTCTCCTGGCATAATTGTATAGTTTTAGGAATAAAAACAACACTCCATTGTGATTTCAAAACATTAAAAATGCCATTTATCAGTTGCAATTAGTTTCATTATACATTTTTAATAATAATAATAATAATAATAATAATAATAATAATAGTAATAATAATAATAATAATGCAATTTATTTATTACCTGCAACTCCCCAACGTTCAAGGAAGAGAACAGCACAGAGTAAAACTAAAACAGATAACTAAAAACAAAAATCCATTTAAAACATAAAATAAAAATACATAAACATAAGATTAAAAAACATGTTAAAATAATCCGTACATATGAAATAACATTAAAAAAAACATTGTTTAAAATCAAGTGGGTAGGTCTGCTGGAAATTCTGACAGCCCATTTAGCCATTGAATCTCTTCCAACAGGTCATTCCTCAGTCTAGAGGTGGCTGACAAATAGGTCCTCTGGGTAAGAGTTGCCAGTCTAGTCCTCGTTGGTTGAAGTAAACATCCTCCAACGCAATGAGTGTATGGGAAAGGGCGATCCTGCAAATAACCTGGACTGCAACCAAGTAGGGCTTTAAAGGTAATAACCAACACTTTGTACTTTGCCAGGAAATTTGTTAGCAACTACTGGAGTGGTTATCCAGGTATTGGTGCAATGTGTTAACTCCTGAATGTACGTATGACCAATATAGCTGCCATATTTTGAACTAAATGGAGTTTCTAAACTTGGTACAGAGGTACAATGTTCAGTGCATTGCAAAAGTCCAACCTTAAGGTTACCAGTGCATTCACTATCATATTTAGGTCTTCCAATATAAGCTCTTCCATAACCAAATCTTGTTCCAGAAAAAGGTGTCAAGGACCTCTTCACACACCATGCCATTTCACCAGCAGTTGCCAGAGAAACAGCAGGTGTGTGGGGTGCCTCGTGGCATCTCACTTGCCCTCCCTCCTTCCCCCATAATATAGTGGGGATGGGACAATGAGCATCGGTGCCATCAGATAGGTGAAAGAGTGGCAACGTGCATTGCCCCATTACCCTTTCCCCCTATTGTTATGTTTATATGGGGCATTGAATTTTTGCCAGAGTCTGTAAGCTGCCTTTGATCCCGTGGGTTGAGAAAGTTGGGTATAAATGAAGTAAGTAAATAAATAAATAATCTGAATAAGTGTCATTTTTTTCATCTCCATCCAGTCCATTACTGATGACAAGCCCTAATTTAGGACTGGAATATCTTCCTTAGATTTTGGTGGGAAATTGAGTGATCCACATATGAAGCACACTGACTAATGTTTTTTGCCAATTTTCCCCATCACTACCTAAGGTGGTATTATTGTTGCCTCACCCTCTATTTATAAGGTAAGGTGCTCTAGAAATTCTGAGACATATTGTTAAGGAGCTCTTTTCTCAACCATCACAATTTCATAATTAATGTGAACATTTAACATTGCTAAATTCATTATTTACAGTCAAAAATGTGGAGCATATTGCACATCAAAAAGAGAATATTGCATTATGTTTCTTAAACAACAACATACTAACCCCCTAACAAAATTTAATGATTTTCTTGTAGCATACAAATCTAATAATCAAAAAGTCATAAAATGTTATATTCCAAACCATCTAAATCTGCTCTCAAAATCTCAACCACTTTTTTGTTTTGTTTTCATTAGGATTGTTTCCAAAGTATGGTCACAGTCCAGATAAAGCGAGTGATGCTTCACTAATTTCAATAGCATGCACCATTGCTTTCAATGATACTTCAGCATGACTAACTTTTTCTGAATTGGGATAAATGTGATTAGGGCCAGAATATAAGACTTTTTAAATTAAACAAATATTGATCATGTTATGTGAACAATAAAGCTGGGTTGTTGTAGGTTTTTTCTGGCTATATGGCCATGTTCTAGAGGCATTCTCTCCTGACTTTTCACCTATATAAACCCAATTTTCCTAGTTCCAACAGACTTCACTACCTCTGAGGATGCTTGCCATAGATGCAGGTAAAACATCAGGAGAGAATGCCTCTAGAACATGGCCATATAGAAAAAAAACTACAACAACCCAGTGATTCCAGCCGTGAAAGCCTTCAACAATACACAAAACCAGCTTTCTGTTGGTTTTGTATTTGTCATTTGTACCATTCTGTTTTCTGGCATTGTTTTAACATTGTATTGTCGAAGGCTTTCATGGCCAGAATCACTGGGTTGTTGTAGGATTTTGGGGCTGTATGGCAATGTTCTAAAAGCATGCTCTCCTGATGTTACGCCTGCATCTATGGCAGGCATCCTCAGAGGTTGTTAGGTCTGTTGGAAACTAGGCAAATTGGGTTTTTTATATCTGTGGAAAGTCCAGGGTGGGAGAAAGGACTCTTGTCTTTTTTAACATTCCCAGTCATCTTTAAATTTGTTGTTAGTATACAATTCTGTATACTGACAAAGTTTCACCATTTCACATATCATTCTGTTAGTCTTAAGGTGCATCTACACTGTATAATTAATGCAAATATGGCTCAAGGCTAGGAAATTCTGAGATTTGTAGTATCAAGAAACATGAGCACTTTCTGGCAGAGAAGACTAAATACCTTGTAAAACTACAACTCACATGATTCCATAATACTTAGTCATGGCAGTTAAAGTGCTGTAAAAATGTATTAACTCTATGATGTAGATGCATCCTTAGAATCAGTTTTGTTGTCTAAAAGGGGGATAAATAATTCTGGCTAGAAAATATTGGTTTAATTTGTTCCAAAAACCTTCCATCTTGGAGTATATTGCCACCAAATTCAAGAGTTCTGTTTAATTCTCATGACTTACAGCCAGTTCAAGAGCTTTTATATTTTGGGGGGAACTACAGTTCCCTGCAATTCTGAATAGAGCTGTTGTGGCCCAGAGAAAACATGATCTCAATGGGTTGTAATGACTGAAGACTTCATTATATGTACACCCTGATTTTCAGCTCAAAATGGCTTTCAAAAGGGAAAAATCAATAAAATCAGTGGGATTCTAGGAACTGTGGTTCAAAGAAATAAATTTTCCAAACTCCGGAGTTACTGACTTCAAACAAAGATTTGGTAGATCCTTTATTAAGATGTATTAATCCAGGAGCTTCCAAAAGCACACAACTTGTTCAGGGGGAAAAAACCTTTTGGTCTACTTTGTATACAGAATATTATGTAACGATTTGTTATGATGAAAACTTTTCTAGGCAGAAAACATATTCTGCCCTTCAGGTAGACTACCTGATTCATAGCAGCCACCTTAGATTCAGAGATACTTGACAGATGGGTAGATATGAATATCTTCGCAGACACCTGAACAGAAAGCTCTGCAAATGTAAAGGTCAGGAGACCAGGAGCAATCCAGAACAACAGTGTGTCTGTCTGGATGCAGAAGAAAAGCATGATGAAATGTATTGCAACACTACAAACCATCATATTGGCAGATTATATTGTTAAACTATGCTTTCAATACACTGTAAATGTATGGGAGTATAAGTCCATCATCTGCAGTCCAGCAGACCTGGAAAATACTAGGTTCCAGGAAAATTATATTGCATTTAATGTCCTAGATCAAGTGATTGGTGCTAGTTAAAAATAATGCTGACAACTTAAAATAAGATTTAGAAAATTCCAAAAATAAGTAAATATTTCCCAATGTTGAGGCACACAGAATGAGTACTAGCATCCTATTTAGACAATGATCAACATTCAACAGAATCTCTTTGCATTTGGAGACATTTATACATATGTGTATGGAAACCACACTCACTATATCCTTTGTAAATATAAATGAAGCTGTTTGCTTAATTTTGAGGAAATTGACTGGATATGTTGCTATCCGATGAAAGTGTGGAATATTAGAGAAATTTTGAATTTATGCTTGCATATATACTAGGATCCAAGTTTTGTAATACTAGTTACATAAACCCAAATTAACTCCTCTATGTCAATTGGTGACATCCCTTAGTTTCAAAAGCGATGTGACAGGAATCAGGTAAACTCAAAAGAATTTAACTGACCTCTAAGGATGAGTAGACAAGACCTTGGAGATTGTCAACATAGGAACTACCTAAACTAAGGGCACATTTACACTGACCCTTTGGGGGGGGGGACAGGTAGGTCTGCACTATGGTGGGGACCACCATGACATTGGGGGGGGAGGCTAAAGGGGAACTGCCATCCCATTTCCCTGAGAATGAGCCCAGAGAATGTGGGGTGAGAGTGGGGATCATTGTGGCCAGTTGTGTTAGGGAACAAATTCAACTGTGTCCACTAGCCCTAACCTGGGGAAAACCTATTTCTGAGACAGAATTAGGATTTTTTTCTGACTTTCAGTAAAAAAAAAAAAGAGCAAAACTGTGTTGAGGTGGCCTTTCTCCAAATTACAGTAGATGAGGTCCATTCAGTGTTTGGCCATTCCTAATCTACACTGACTAGTGTAGATGGGACCTAAGGGTAGATGGGACCTAAGTCATGTTACTGTTCAATTTAATTAAATCTTAGATACACTGGCTGGCAGCTGCTATCAGGTAGGAATCTATCCCTGAAACACTGAGGCTGGTGTTTGAATCACAAAGCATCTATCATTCCAATGTGCTATTATCAAAGTACAGAAATATGCTATAAAAAATAAAGTCTAACTAAATATCAATAATTTTGAGTTTCTACCTAAGGTAAGGCATATTCACTTCATTCCATGTTTTCAAAGGTAAGGATTTGACTGTTTGTTTATTATACACACATGCATATACATACTGTATAACACATTTTGGGCTATTGTGTGTGGTACTAAATGAAAATAAAAATATGAACTTAATAAAAAGATGTGAGTTTGTATGGGAAAATTCTGAGCCACCTGCATCAAGTATATGAAGTATAGACTACGTTAAGTAGTGTAATGAAGCACAGAATTTTATACCTAAACATTTGCCAAGTTTCCACAGGTAGATTGTGCTGAAAATGCAAAGTTGTGCATTTTCAAACAAATTTCAGTTCAGCCTTTTAAAATATGCCTTGGAAATGTAACCACTTTTCCTCTCATAGAGTACTCCAAAACAAGCCTTAATAATTGTATGTGAGCAAGAATGAATCGGAAGAGCATTCAGGCAGCTAATACCACAGCACTTTAAAAGGCTTTGTATTTTAAATCCAGAATAATTCTGGAATGACAACTACATTCTTTTATTCTAACCTAAGGAACCTTATTTAATATGAAAAGAATATAATTTCTCTGTTTTGCTTTCAGCTTCTAAAAACACCTTGGTATAGTTTCATATTTATAGAAATAAATCCAAGAGTGTGTTTGTTTTTCCTGTTGTTAATTTATTTTGCTGTGTGTATTACAAGGGCTTGTCTCTGGGTTGTAATAGCAAAGAGTTCAGACTGTAGACTTTAAACTCTATTTTCTCCAGTAGATGTCACTTGCAGTACATAATAATTTATGTACAGGAATAAAAAACATAGTATTTGATTCTCATGTCTTTGAATCCCATATTTTAAAAGCCATATGCTTTCTTATGTAGGCAATACATTTGGGCATTTGGAATCTTTAAACACTAAACAATGAAGCATAATAGTTTATTTCCAGCATAATGTGAAGATTGTGTATAGATCTTCTTTGGGTAGAAAAACAAAAATAAATGTGAAGCAAATACATTCTTCTGAAATATGACACATGAGTCACAAACATAAGCAAGAAATTAAGATAGAAAATCTATTTTAGGGTAATACATCATATGCAGCTATTCCGTTTTAGCAACTTTGACACCCTAACCTTTGGTATTAACAGTGACCATATTCTTTAAGTGTGCTAGGATTTTTTTAATTTACTTTTAGATCAAGAATATAAGAAATTAAAATCAATGTAATGAGTGGGAATGAAGTGACTTTCTTCATGGAAAGAGTAACATTTTTGTTATTTTATAAAGTTATTCAAAACCATATATATATATATATATATATATATATATATATATATATATGGTTTTCACCATACACTTACCAATTCTAAAGAGAAAGGGGTTGTAAAAAAAAGGAGGTCATGGAAAAATATCAATCAATACAATGAGTTACTTTTATTGCATTAAAACTAGGAAAGCAGAGGTATTTCTCAGGGCCCTTCTACACAGCCCTAGAACTCGGGCTAAAAAACAAATTAGCCTGAGATGTCCAGATAACATTACAGGCTCATCTATTTCAAACTGGAGTAAACCGAATTGCTCAATTTATTCCAGGTTTTAAAAGCACCTGTAAAGATCTGGACCTTAAGCTAAGTTCTGGATCTTTACAGGTGAGGGTCCTGTGGGGATTGACTCCTGGGAATGCTTCCACAGTCCTGGGAATGCTTCCACAGTCCTGGGAATCAGTCCCCACAGCCATCCCACTTCTTTGGTCTCCCAAAAGTCCAGAGGAGCGGGATGGAATCCTCCTCTCTTCCCAGGACCCCATTCCCTCCCCCAAAACTTACGTGAGAGGTCTGCCAGCCGCACAGGTCTCTCTGGAGAGATCTGTAGTTGAGTCAGAATGGCGCTTCAGGAAGTGGTGGGGAGGAGGAGGGAAATTTCCTCCCTCCTCCTTCTACTTCCTGAAGCAGCATTCTGATGCTACTACAGAGCTCTACATAGGGGACTGTGTGGTTGGCAGGCCCCTCATGTAAGTTTTGGGGGAGGGAATGGGGTCTAGCCACACCTCCAAGGGAAAGGCCAGGTTTGGCAGTTGGAGAGTGGACAAAGTCCCGAGAGGAATTGGGATTTTATATCCTGATTCCTCTCAGGACTTTCATATGTCTGGAAGGGCCCTCAAACACTACAGTGACTAACAAAAAGTTATCAATAGCTTTCCATATTGATGAAAACAATGCTAACTTATGATGACAATGCAACCAAAGCAGACCCATAATTCTATAGCATGGATCCATGGGAGTTAAAGTGGTGTCAAACTGCATTAATTCTACAGTTTATATGCCCTCATAAGAGTTTGCTGTGGGATGGAATAGTAACATGGGAGGATAACTGAAGCGAGTGTTCTGAAAGTGGGCATAGCTTTAGAGAAAAAAGAGGAGACCATACAGTAAAAATTCAGTATGTATTCCACTGTAAAGACACTGACAGTCCCAATAAGTTGCTCCATTGACAATGATATTTTAACCAATGTCTAAATCCTATTGATAGTCCCTATAACACTAGATTAGCCATATTGGATCAATGGTAATTTGGTTAGTTTAGAGTAGAACAGCAGCTGTACCTATTCGTAAGAAGTGATTATGGTAAGATGGTATGGTATTATATCCCATTTGGACTACTGTAATGCCCTCTTCATGAGACTGACTTTGGATACTGTTTGAAAACTTCAACAAGTACAAAATACTGCAACCAGAATGCTGACTGAGGCTACTTACTGGTAGCATATACCTCTCTTCACTGGCTACAAGTTCAGTTCTGGGAATAATTCAAAGTGCTGGTTATGACCTATAAAACTTTGGTCCAGACTTTCAAAAAGATCGTATCTCCAAATATGAACCTGCCAGGGTCTTAAGTTTCTCAAGAAAAAACTTTCTCTTGGCCCCACCACCATCACTGACCCATCTGGTAAGGGCACAGAAGACAGACATTTTGATGCTGCTTGCAGTTTATAGGATTCTGTTCCACATGAGGCCAGATTATTTTCCTTTCTGCTTTCTTTATTGTCAGAAGACAAAGACTTTTTTCTGGCTTTTAATTATTAATTGATTGCAGAAATCTATATTTTTAACTGTATTGTTATTATTTTAATGATATGATACTTTTTTTAAAAAATGGTATTTCGTGTGAATATTTTTTAAATTATGTTTCAGCTTTTTTATTATCAGGTTTTCAGCTTATTTCGTTTTAACCGTTGTAAGCCATCTTGGGTCCCATGCATGCAGTGTATAAAATAAATTTGTAAATAAATACTATTCAAAGTTTATGTGCATTCCATTGAAGTAGTGTACTCTTGTTGGTACTAACAAAGGATGACTCTGGCCCTTCTGCACTTCAAACAGATAAGGGTTCTTTCTCCTACTCTGGACATTCCACAGATACACACACACACACATGCCGCTTGCTTCACCTCCAATAGACCTCTGAGGATGCCAGCTACAAATGCAGGCAAAATGGCAGGAGAGAATGCTACTGGAAAATGGCCATACTGGCCAGAAAGCTCACAGCAACCCAGTGATTCTGGCCATGAAAGCCTTTGAGAACTCCATGCAAATTGTTTCTGAAAATGAAGGTCAATAAAGAGAAGCAATCATTCATATGCAAAACAAAAAAACAAAAAACAAATAACAAATAACTCCCCTTTCTGCAAAAAAAAAACCAACAACTTTGTACCAGTCCTTATTAATTTTTTCCCAGTTTCCTTATTGCCTCTATTTCTTATGTCATTTTCATAACAATTGCCCACAAAAAACCTTAAGAGGATGAGTGCAAATATGTATTTTTGGGTTTGTAAAGGCTGTTCTTTCACAAAGTTCCTTGTACCTGTTTTTCTTAAACATAGAGGTTTTGGACCCTTAGATGGGGCAACTACTGAAAAATGAATACAATTCTGCAAATAAATTAAAAATGCATTGGCAGTTTGCTACCCTTCTTAAAGTTGAAATGTGAAGATAAGTATCATAATTCAACTTCTCTTAAGATGATAGAGGACTTGTATTTTTCATTCAGAGGAAAGCACTGAGACGATGTGTGATTTCCAATGATGTTCAATGGGAAGCATGCTGATTTTGGTTTTTCAATCAATACTTGGAATCAAATCTGAGTTGAATTAGGCAGATCAGTATGCATTCCATAGAGATGAGAGATAGATAGAAAGACAGACAGATGATAGACTAATAGTGACACTAAAAGTTTTCCAAGGCATGCCCCAAAAGGTGAAGCATCAAATGACACTTCTCCCAAGGCATGGTAGAGTCCTAAATCAACCACGTTATTTTGCCAGCTGAGACAGAAAATCCTACCTTCCCTTGTGCATTAAATTATTAAATTCAGTTAATAATAAGAAAAAGGAACAATGTACTACCTTTTCACAACATACAAAATGAGCTGCTTGAGGCACCAGCCCCACTCTGGTTGGCTATACACTATAAAATTAATGTAGCCTGACAATGGTGTAACTGCCAGAGCTCAATGCTATGGAGTCCTGAGAGTTGTAGTTTGGTGAGTCACCAGCACTATTTGGCAGGAAAGACTAAACACTTTTTAGAACTACAACTTCCCCCTTTTTTATCATGTCAGAAGTGACTTGAGAAACTTCAAGTCGCTTCTGGCATGAGAGAATTGGCATCTGCAGAGACGCCTGTAGGATTCCCTCATGTTCCTGCATGGGAAGCTGGAGCTGACAGACAGGAACTCACCCTGTCTCGCAGATTTGAACCACTGACCTTCTGGTCAGCAGCTCAGCCATCACAAGGGTTTAACCCATTGCGCCACCATAGCTTCTTACAACTCCCCAAATTCCATAGCATTGAGCCATGACAGTTCAAAATGGCATTAATTCTACATTGCAGATGCTCCCTTTGTGTCATTGTGGGATGCCTCCTGGTAAGCCTAGTCATAGATCTTTTTTTAAATGTAGTGACTTGTGACTCTGTAGCTGAAACAAGAAAGTGATTAAACTTTACTTCTACTTTATTTCCAAGGAAAGCCCTTTCACTTACGTGATCAGGAAAACATCTCATCAAAAAGGAGTGTATTTCTCAATTTCATAACCCAGTAATCATTGCTTAGTTGATGCAAAATAGATGGAATCTATATTTCATTTTTTTCCTCAAGTAAATATATTTCAGTTATCCTAGTAGTAAAATACTTTGCTTCTGTTTTATCCATATGCTGTGGTTATTGTTTATTTATTTCAAACCATTTTCTTCTTTCCCAGCCTTTCAGCTGGAAATAATTGTCTTGTGAATGATAAAACTAAGTTGCAAAGCAACCTTTGTACTATGCTGTCAGGTTAAAACCAGTAATATAAATCCATTAGTGTGTCCCAGAGATTACATAATGTTTCATCAAGCAGTAGTTGTGGAAATCAATTCCTTTTCTGACCCTCAAGATATGAGTAAAATTTCTTGAGCTTTCTGGCATCTTTTTCTTTTCAAAAAAATATGGCCATTTGTATGGTCTCCATCCAGGATTTATAAATAGGAAATGCTTTTCAAAGATATCTGTTTGGAATCTTAAAATGGTACACAGAAGTATATTTTGGTATTACCAAAGCACAAGAGACATTTCAGCTTCTGACAGGCCCATCTTGGGGATTGGTGAGGACACAAGGTTATCCTTTTCCAAAGTTATTTGACATTCAGGTTTCCCCTTCTGCAGTATTTTGACATGGGTTAATTGTCAGCCTTGCCCACGTGGGTGGAGGCTATTAGGCACAAAGCAACCAAAAGTTGTATGATTCTTGTGTTCAAATAACCAACTCCAATTTACTTTGGTTTTGATGTCAGTTTCTGTGTCTGAGATTATTTTATTTCACCCAGTAGAAATACTTCATCAAGACAGTGCCGCTAACAAAATAAACTGTGAAAAAACTTAGACACACTGTGTTTGTTGTCTTTAAAAATTTAGCAAATCTAAAGTCTGATATTATGAATAAGTAGAAGCAGCATACCGTTTTGATTCCGGGGCTCATCAGGATTTCAGGTTCTTGTGTTAGCAAAAAAAAATTCCACACAACACACAAATAATACCTAAATGTCAATTTTTATTTGTGCTTAAAACTGCCAAAGATAAAATCATTTTGGTTTATATTTTTATTTTGGCTGTCTTTCAATATATATTCCTGTATACTCCAGCAAGGTGCAACTAATACTTTTGACTCAGTGATTTCAATTCTCTAAAAAAATATAAAATGGGAAGTTTTCATTAGAAACAGTTTTATGGCAATACTTTGATTAGTATATGACCCATCTATTGAAGTTATGTTAAAAGGGATTTTTGTATTAACAGTATACAATATAACACCATAAAGGTTGAGTATTCATTATCTGAAATGATTGGGACCCACAGTGCTTTGGATTTCAGATTTTGCCTGTCTATGAGCGCATCCAGATAGCACCTAAAATGTACACCCATCCACATTTTTCTCTAGGGTGTCCAAACAATGCCTCAGATCAAAACAAATTCCTTCAGCACAAAGGATTATGTTTGCTTTGTTCTGAAGTAATTTAACAGCTGGAAAGACCCAAGTCTTTTAGCAGACCCAGGTCTTTACACTGCAGGAAAGCACAGGGATCACATTGTGTGACTTCCAGCGCCCATCCACACAGCTGTCTTGGGTTTATTTGGCTCCTGGAGCCCAACAAACTCAAGACAGCCCCCTCCTCCTCCCAATTTCCCCCGCCCAGAAAAGCCTTTAAACAACTTATCCAGCTGCCATTCTCCCTTCCCCAGAGCCCTCCTGGCACATAAAAATGATCTCTGGAGAAGGAGAAATGCTGGCCAGATAAGTTGTTTTCTTTTTTAAGGCTTTTTTGGGGTTGTTTTGTGTCCAATCATCTGGAACTCCCTCTCCAGGAAAGTGCAGGTGTCGGGGGGAGGTGTGTGGACTTCAACCTGAGCCCATCAGATTTAAGAAACCCGGTTGAGTCCGGGCTAAAGCCCTGTGTAGAACAACCCTATCTGTCTGTCTATATCTATATATCTATCCATTTGTTTATTTGGATTTTGGAATACCTGTATTTACATAATCCAATATCTTGGAGGCAGAACCTATGTCGAAACATGTTTCTTATAAATCTTACACATAGATCTTGTACATAATATTTTAAATAATAGTGTGCCTGCAACAAAAATTGTATATCTTGAACCATCTGAGGGCATATTGGCCAACCATGCAAACAATTTTGGATTTTGGAGTGTTTGGATTTTGGAATTCCAGCTAGAGATGCTCAACCTGTACTCCACTTGATAATGTCATTCACTGTGGGCATCACACTTAAAGGCAGAGCAAGCCCATTGTCATATAGAAACTCAAGATTGGCTCTTCAGGAGACTTCCTTTCACTCAAACAGTCAGATATGAAGGCTGCATCTACACTGTAGTATTAATGTAGTTTGACATAACTTTAACTGTGATGGCTCAGTGCTGTGGAATCCTGGAAATTGTATTATTGTGAGTCATCAAGCATTCTTTTGCTGTGAAAATGAAAGACCTTGTAAATGTACAGCTCCCATGATTCCATAGCATTGAAACATGGCTGTTAAAGTGGTATCAAACTGCATTAATTCTATAATATAGATGCATTGATAGAGTATTGTTGGATAAGTTATGTACAGGGCTCTGATAGATTATAGAAGTTGAAAGAGGAATAAAGAGAGAAAGCACTGTAGACTTTTTTTTAAAAAAATGTATTTTAATTTATATTGGATAAAGGAAAATGTTTCAACCACAGCCTGAATTGAAAGGGGGGGAAAACAAATAATATTGATCATATTGTTTTCACCACAGATAGTGTTTTTCATTTGTGTCACAGAAATGGTAACCACAATTTACAAGTGTTTGTCCAATCAAATTGCTATTGGTTTAGTTATGCCTTCTTTTGATATTATCTTGGTTTACTCTCATTCATAAAGCTGTTTCAGATTTTTTTGAGACTGTCAATGGTTTGTGACTCATAAATATTCAACTCTAATTTGCACTTGCTTTTTTTGGCATTCATGCTAACTTGTGTTAAGTCTCAACAATTGCCTCTTTGTGTGTTTACAAATTAAACAAGCAAATGAAATACATCACTACTAGAAGTTGCCTTGGTTCCACTTGTTAGTTTTCCTGCCTATACATGTATCAAAACACAGTTAATTCCATCTCGGTCATGCAAGCTATCATTCTGATCTTAAGCATTACTACATTGAAGCAATTAGTCCTGTGGATTTTAGCTGAACTTACTTCCACCTAAGTGTCGTTAGGATTGCTGCCTTAATTAGCATTCTTTCCAGTTTAGTATGAGTAGGTTAAAGGCTGACAGTAAAAATGATGATACCATTAATCTGAAATAAGACTTTTAAAAATATTTTCTCCTGTTCCTGCAAGCAATCCAATGAGATAGGAGAGCACAAGGTCCCATTTATCTGTGAACCTGGAGAACTGATATGGTTTTAGACATCTTATGGGACTCAGAAAACCTAGCTTCTGTTTCTAGCCTACAAAAGTCAAATGGGTGCCAGCTTCATTTTCCTATAATTGAATGTTTGATTGGCCTGTGGTTATACCATTCTGTAAGTCTTATTTGAGGCTTTGGATCCCAAAAGATTAGAAAAGCATGAGGAGGATGCGCTCTCATTATTACTACTTAACCCTGTTGCTGTGGGCTCATCTACATGAGCCCCCAAAAACTGGACTTACCTGAAAGGACCACTGGCTGTCCACATGTCACACATCAGCTTCACATGACTATCCTGTGTGTTTTGTTCTGTTTAAACTAACTTTGTTTTCTGGGATACCTTTGCTTTGGGAGCAGTCTGGACAGCAGTATTGGGTTCAATTGGACACTAGTGCCATCACCTTTTTCCTGTAGTGTAGGTAAGCCCAGTACAGAGAAAGGGGATAGATTGTACTACTTCCTCCACCATTTCTACTCATAGCTGGCCACAGAGACGGAGCTCCTGGCCATCTTGGGTTCCTTTGCTAATGTCAGAATGAGTTGCTCACATACCTGGTGTAGATGAGTCCTTTGTACACACTGGAGAAAATCTGAAACCAAATTTGGAAATGCTATCTTTTGGAAAACAACTTCTATATCTCTTTCATTGAGCATGGCCACTGGAGGATTCAAAGAACTGCTGAATAACCACTGCTCACCATGGTCTTCCTCTCTCACACACACTTCCCTCTCTCCCAGTCACTGCGCTTTTCAAATCTTTGTCTGATGTAAAGATATGAAATCCTGAAAAGTTCCTTCAAGCAAGCCAGCATCTGTGCTCATTCTATAGCTCCACTTCCTCTTTCCTGCAGTGTATGAGTAGCCTGCATTACTTTCCCTTCACCAGTTCATAGTAGGCAGGAGGTCTAAAGGTGATAGACATCTGGCAAAAGAGCAAGGTTCACCAGCAAATGGCACCTCTTCCATTTGTCAAAGTGTATTGTACTCAAAACTAACCAAGCCAAGTTCTTCTGGATAAATGATCTAGGAAATTCTACTAGCCCCTCTCTCTATTTCTTTCTATTTCTGATAGTTTGTAGTTTTGTCTGTTGCAGATTTGATTAAAATGTTCTCTCTAGGAATCTCTTAAGTCCCTCAGTACCACTGTAAACTTTCTCCAGTCATGCTGGAGGATCTAGGAATTTCCACGGAGAACACATCTCTAGAGATCTCTGTGTACTCCAAAGTGATTATATGTTTAACTTCCAGTGGAAGTTGACCATACAATTGTGCTGGAAGTTCTAGAGAGGGATTCACAATTAAAAACATAGCAATTTCTTTATTTGTGGTTTTTCATTTTCACAGGAGTTCTGTGTATCTAATATAGAGGGCTGGTTGTAATAACAAATGAAATAGCCAACAATATGCTGCCACTTCATAGTATCCAAAATTACCTACTGCAAGAGTTGGTTGCCTTACTCTGCTTCTTGGCAGGACTGGCCCTGCAGATGTGGGCAAGGCCTACAAGTGTAGCCCTGCATTCTCCCAACTTGGAATACGAGAGGTATGAACAGGACTGAATAGTATATCTTATGCAAGGCTATGCATTGTACACAATGCATAGCCTTGCATGGTGGTAGCAGACTGGCATGGTGGTACTCTGAGCCGTAAAAATGCATCAAGAAGAAAAATAGCCCTCTCAGTAGTCAAGATACTTTATTATGTACAGAATGCTTTTCACATGAGGGAAGGATCAAAAACATGGCATGTGCACCCGCATTGTAAAATGGTACAATTCAAAATCCTACTGGTCTAGTCAATTGCCTCATTCCACTCACACATGCCACAGAATAAGGTAGAGAATGAGGAATGACAAAATAGATAGTATCATTTTGGACTGCAGGCAGAGAGGGTAATTTTGAATGATGGCAGAAATTTGTTCCTGCTACCAGTACAGTAGGGAATTGGCTGGGTCAGAACCTTTCTAAGCTAAGAGCGCTTTATTTCTCTTAATGCACTAACTTCCTTTCTCAACAGGAAATTGTTTAAAGAAATCAACAACATGAAAAATACCTAATTGTACCCTGATTTGGTAAAAATTTCAGTTTCTGGATTCTATTACTTCATTTGGTTGCAGGTGTAGATACTGCATAGACGATAGAATTAATACAGTTTGACACCACTTTGACTGCCTTGGATCAATACTATGGAATCACAGGAGTTGTAGTTTTTAAAAGGTCTTTAGCCTTCTCTGCCAAGAAATTCTGATACCTCACCAAACTACAACTTCCATGCTTCCATAGCAGAGGCTGGATGGCTATCTGTCAGGAGTGCTTTGATTGTGCTTTTCCTGCATGGCAGGTGGTTGGACTAGATGGTCCATGTGGTCTCTTCTGTGATTCTATAGCATTGTACCATGATGGTTTAAACCAACTGCCCTGAGTCCCCTCGGGGAGAGAGAGTGGAATATAAATAAAGTTTTATTATTGTGTTATATTAAACTGCAGTAATTCTACAGTATAGATGCACCATTGAATTTTATTAAACCAAGGATAGGGTAACTATTTTTGTTCCCATGGCAGGTTGTAACTGTGGATTTGAAGCCTAATCTTTGCTGAGCCGCAGTCCCAGGAGTGACAGAAAGTCTACATCTGAGGTTCATCTACATTTTATGCTGTTTTCCATGCATGATGTCAGGGTTGTTGGGAGTATTAGCCTGTTGATCATAACAATATGGGGTGATCAGGGGTACTTGGGGTGCAATCAGTCTTTTTGTCCTGAGCATTGTATTATTTTACTTCAACTATTATTATCATTGATATAGTTACTAGCAACTAGCTAAACTAGAAATAATGCCAACAATGGGAAATGTGGACCTGCTTTTGGATGATGAGATAGTCAAGTTAATTAGGATTGTTGTTGTGTGTCTTCAAGTTGTTTCAGACTTAGGGTGACCCTAAGTCTGAAGTTTAGGGTGGAGACCGAGTAAATGACCTTGGAGGGCTCCATCAAGCCTACAGGTCTTAGTTTGGGGACCCTTGCATTACACATTATATGCAATACTATGATTTCACTTTCATTGCCATCACAGCATCCTATGGAATCTTTGAATTTAGGGATATTTAGTATTCCAAGACAGAAAACTCTTGTGCCTCACTAAACTACATACTTCTGGATTCCATAGGCAGGTGTTCTAACAGGTGGGATCACAGTGCTGTTATTGTGTAATATAACAGGACCTTAAGCCTGGATATAAACAAGTCTTCTGCAACAGGTGTTCCTGTTCTGCATAACGTTTTGGTCTCTTTAAGCATCAGGAAATATGTGTTAGAATTGGGGTGCATTCATTTGAATATTGAAACCTGGGATTTTAAAACGGGTGAAGTTCCTATGGATATCCAAAGATCACTGGAGTCTCAGACCAAATGATGGTAGTTCTAGTCCAACAATATTCAGAAGACCACATCCTCCCTGCCTTGTTCTGAATTAGAAGAAAGAAAGCTCTAACATGTGTACCTATTTCTTGGGGGTTTACTTTGGCATAGTTATTTAAGTTTCATGTGCATATAGTGTCAAAATTCCCTGTGTTTGACCCCTTTCATATTATTCAGTGCTTAGACACAATAATAGATTTATGTGGTATTCTATATAATGAAGAATAGCAGCCTTGCTTCTAGATATAGAGAAGTTTCCTGTCTTCCTAAAATTAGAAACCTGCTCAATATAAGAAGAGCAGTAGTTAAGTCTGGCAAAGATAAAAGCATTTGTACATCTCTGTATGTGGATAAAAGAGATTTGTGTCCCCATTTCTTTTAATCTTCCTGAAAACAACCATCCAAAGAATATAAATGATAGCATGGACGTAAATAAATAGGTCAACACTATAAAACACGATCACTGGATATTTTGCATAAATATTTTGCAAGAAAGGTTTAAGAAGTAAACTATCTCCTTTTGTAACTAGTTATTCCAGAGACTAAAATCTGGAAGATTGTGGAAATAACTGCTGTGGAAGGCTTTGGTTGCCAGCTTTTGCTATGGTATCTAAATACAATGTTAACAGAAATACTAAATAATAATCCAATGCAAAAAGGAGAGTATTTTAACTCCATATAATTTTAATTAGTTACACCTTTGGGCCCTTCCAGACAGACCCTATATCCAAGGATCTGATCCCAGGTTTTCCGTTCATCCCAGATTATCTGGCAGTGTGGACTCATAATCCAGTTTAAAGCAGAAAAC